>NC_088843.1:1017500-1108924 GCF_904066995.2 Poecilia reticulata | reverse complement strand
ATGCATTCAATGCATTCTCACTTAATAGTGTTTCTGTTTCTCTTTATCAGTGAGAATGCATTCATGCATTCTCACGGCTGTTTCGCTAGGAACAGCTATTTTTTAATTATTATTATTATTCTGGCTTCCGTACGTTTTTCCTGGTTTAACTACTCTCAATATTTTCACTAATTGTACTAATTTATATATCAAACGTTCAGCTCCTTCAGGAGAATGGTGCTATGACTTTTGGTAAACTTCACTATTGCACTTTTTGAAATAATTGCCCTTTTGTGCAAATTTTTGCCCCATTATTTCCTATGGTGGACTCTGTAACTGATTTCAGTTACTTGAGTGTACACTCTAGTAACTGCCGTTTTGAACTTTTTCTGCTCTTTTATAAACAAAATTATGCTGTTCATACATATTTCACTGTAGAGAAATATTTTATGCATTAAATGTAGCCACACGTGTCTACTTTATGGATTTATTACTATCTTTGCTACAGGTTTTACTGTTTCTGTTAAACTCCTCTGGAGTACAACCTTGTCACACTTTCTCCTATTCTTTCAATGTATTTTCTTCTTGTGCTCTGTTTTTATCTGTGTCTATGCATTCTGCTTGTCTACTTTTCTGTTTTCCTTCTGGTTCTGACTGGTTTTACTATATTTGAGATTTTCTACAATTTTTAATCAATTTTATAAATTCATATATCAAAACATTTCTACTTTTTCTGACTTTTTTTGCTTTAGTTTTTGCTCTTTTTTACTCTTTCAGATATTTCTGGTTTACTGTTTCCACTAATTTTTTATACTTATTACTGTTTCACTATTCAATTGTTTCAACTATTTCTGGATTGCACTTATTTCCTGTTGTTTCAATTATGCTCTTTCTTAAACTCTGTTTCACTTTTTGACTTTTTCAAATAATTCAGGTTGCACAAAAACTCCTGCTTCTTCTGCTGAATTCCTCTATAATTTATATATTATATAATTTATATAATTTATACAGTATAATTCACTATTAATTCACTATTATCTTATAATTAGTATATTCACTATTCAATTGTTTCAACTATTTCTATGTTTCTATGCATTTTGCTTGTCTACTTTTCTGGATATTCCTTTGTTTCTACTGGTTTTCCTGTCTGCAAAGGTCTTCTCAAACTTTTATCAATTTTATCAATTCATATATCAAACTTTTCTGCTTCTTCTGACCCTTATTTCTTTTGGTTTTGCTCCGTTTTATTCCTTCAAATATTTCTGATTTTTCTGATTCCGCTAATTTAAGCTTTTTGCTGTTTCACTGTTCAATTGTTTCAACTATTTCTGGGTTTGCAACTAATTTCCTCGTGTGCTAATTGTGCTCTTTCTTACGCTCTGTTTCACTTTTTGACTTTTTCAAATAATTCATGTTGCACACAAACTTCTGCTTCTTCAGCTGAATTCTGCAACACTTTTGCAAGTTTCACTACTGGCAAAGGATTTCTACAAAGTATAACTAGCTTTCTATGCTTTTCTTACTCTTTTTCTCAAGTTTCTTATATTTCTCCATCAATCATTCTGCAAATATGCTTATTTAGCCCTTTATGTTAAGTTTCACTTCTTCAAATATTTCTGGTGGTGTACTAATTTCAGCTTCAGCAATTATCTGCAGTTTGCTACATTTCACTGTTCAACTATTTCAACTATTTTCTATTTCTTCTGATATCTTATACTTCTTAAGCTTTTCTGTACTTTTTCTGGCATTTCTGCAGCAGTCATTCTGCAAATATGCATTCTCACGGCTGTTTCGCTAGGAACAGCTATTTTTCTAGTTATTATTATTATTCTGGCTTCCGTACGTTTTTCCTGGTTTAACTACTCTCACTATCTTTCACTAATTGTACTAATTTATATATGAAAACGTTCAGCTCCTTCAGGAGAATGGTGCTATGACTTTTGGTAACTTCACTATTGCACTTTTTGAAATAATTGCCCCTTTGTGCAAATTTTTTGCCCCATTATTTCCTATGGTGGAACTCTGTAACTGATTTCAGTTACTTGAGTGGCCACTCTAGTAACTGCCGTTTTTGAACTTTTTCTGCTCTTTTATAAACAAAATTATGCTGTTCATACATATTTCACTGTAGAGAAATATTTTATGCATTAAAATGTAGCCACACGTGTCTACTTTATGGATTTATTACTATCTTTGCTACAGGTTTTTACTGTTTTCTGTTAAACTCCTCTGGAGTACAACCTTGTCACACTTTCTCCTATTCTTTCAATGTATTTTCTTCTTGTGCTCTGTTTTTATCTGTGTCTATGCATTCTGCTTGTCTACTTTTCTGTTTTCCTTCTGGTTCTACTGGTTTTACTATATTTGAAGATTTTCTACAATTTTTAATCAATTTTATAAATTCATATATCAAACATTTCTACTTTTTCTGACTTTTTTGCTTTAGTTTTTGCTCTTTTTTTACTCTTTCAGATATTTCTGTTTTACTGTTTCCACTAATTTTTTATACTTATTACTGTTTCACTATTCAATTGTTTCAACTATTTCTGGATTGCACTTATTTCCTGTTGTTTCAATTATGCTCTTTCTTAACTCTGTTCACTTTTTGACTTTTCAAATAATTCAGGTTGCACAAAAACTCCTGCTTCTTCTGCTGAATTCCTCTATAATTTATATATTATATAATTTATATAATTTATACAGTATAATTCACTATTAATTCACTATTATCTTATTAATATAGTATATTCACTATTCAATTGTTTTCAACTATTTCTATGTTTCTATGCATTTTGCTTGTCTACTTTCTGGATATTCCTTTGATTCTACTGGTTTTCCTGTCTGCAAAGGTCTTCTCAAACTTTTATCAATTTTATCATTCATATATCAAACTTTTCTGCTTCTTCTGACCCTTATTTCTTTTGGTTTTGCTCTGTTTTATTCCTTCAAATATTTTCTGATTTTTCTGATTCCGCTAATTTAAGCTTTTTGCTGTTTCACTGTCCAATGTTTCAACTATTTCTGGGTTTGCACTAATTTCCTCGTGTGATAATTGTGCTCTTTCTTACGCTCTGTTTCACTTTTTGACTTTTTCAAATAATTCATGTTGCACACAAACTTCTGCTTCTTCGCTGAATTCTGCACACTTTGCAAAGTTTCACTACTGGGCAAAGGATTTCTACAAAGTATAACTAGCTTTCTTATGCTTTTCTTACTCTTTGTTCTCAAGTTTCTTATATTTCTCCATCAATCATTCTGCAAATATGCTTATTTAGCCCTTTATGTTAAGTTTCACTTCTTCAAATATTTCTGGTGGTGTACTAATTTCAGCTTCAGCAATTATCTGCAGTTTGCTACATTTCACTGTTCAACTATTTCAACTATTTTCTATTTCTTCTGATATCTTATACTTCTTAAGCTTTTCTGTACTTTTTCTGGCATTTCTGCAGCAGTCATTCTGCAAATATGCATTCTCACGGCTGTTTCGCTAGAACAGCTATTTTTCTAGTCAGTGAGAATGCATTCCAATGCATTCTCATTATAGTGTTTCTGTTTTCTCTTTATATTATTATTCTGTCTTCCGTACGTTTTTTGTCGTTCAACTACTTCACTATCTTTCACTAATTGTACTAATTTATATATCAAAACGTTCAGCTTCTTCAGGAGAATGGAGCTATATCTTTTGGTAAACTTCACTATTATACTTTTGAAATAATTGCCCTTTGTGCAATTCTTTTGCCCCATTATTTCCTATGGTGGAACTCTCTAACTGATTTCAGTTACTAGAGTGGCCACTCTAGTAACTGCCGTTTTGAACGTTTTCTGCACTTTTATAAACAAAATTATGCTGTTCATACATATTTCACTGTAGAGAAATATTTTATGCATTAAAATGTAGCCACTAGTGTCTACTTTATGGAATTATTACTATCATTGCTACAGGTTTTACTGTTTTCTGTTAAACTCCTCTGGAGTACAACCTTGTCACACTTTCTCCTATTCTTTCAATGTATTTTCTTCTTGTGCTCTGTTTTTATCTGTGTCTATGCATTCTGCTTGTCTACTTTTCTGTTTGCCTTCTGGTTCTACGGGTTTACTATCTTTTAAGATCTTCTACAATCTTTAATCAATTTTATAAATTCATATATCAAATATTTCTGCTTCTTATGATCCTTTTTGCTTTAGCTTTGCTCTGTTTTACTCCTTCAAATATTTCTGGTTTACTGTTTCCACTAATTTCTTTACTTATTACTGTTTCACTATTCAATTGTTTCAACTATTCCTGGATTGCACTAATTTCCTGTTGTTTCAATTATGCTCTTCTTAAACTCTGTTCACTTTTTGACTTTTTCAAATAATTCAGGTTTGCAAACAAACTCCTGCTTCTGCTGAAATCTGCTATAATTTATATAATATATATAATTTTTACAATATAATTTACTATTAATTCACTTTTAATTCACTATTATACATTAATATATATATTCACTATTAAATTGTTTCACTATTCCTGGGTTTGCACTAATTTCCTGTTGTTTCAGTTATGCTCTTTCTTAAATTCTGTTCACTTTCTGACTTTTCAATATTCAGGTTGTACACAAACTTCTGCTACTTCAGCTGAATTCCTCTATAATTTATATAGTATATAATTTATATAATTTATACAGTATATTCACTATTAATTCACTATTAAATATATAATATAGTTATTCACTATTCAATTGTTTCAACTATTTCTATGTTCTATGCATTCTGCTTGTCTACTTTTCTGTTTGCCTTCTGGTTTTACTATCTTTTAAGATCTTCTACAATCTTTAATCAATTTATAAATTCATATATCAAACATTTCTGCTTCTTCTTACCTTTTTGCTTTTGGTTTTGCTGTTTTACTCCTTCAAATATTTCTGGTTTACTGTTTCCACTAATTCTTTATGCTTATTGCTGTTTCACTGTTCAATTTTTCAACTATTTCTGGGTTTGCACTAATTTCCTCGTGTGCTAATTGTGCTCTTTCTTACGCTCTGTTTCACTTTTTGACTTTATCAAATAATTCATGTTGCACACAAACTTCTGCTTCTTCAGCTGAATTCTGCAATACTTTTGCTAAGTTTCACTACTTGGCAAAGGATTTCTACAATGTATGACTAGCTTGCTTATGCTTTTTTCCAATTTCTTACTCTTTGTTCACAAGTTTCTCATATTTCTCCATCAATTATTCTGCAATATGCTTATTTGGCACTTTATGTTATGTTGCACATCTTTAATATTTCTGTTTGTGTACTAATTTCAGCTTCAGCTAATTTCTGCAGTTTGCTATGTTTCACTATTCAACTGTTTCAACTATTGCAATTTCTCATGCTTTCTTCTACTTCTTAAGCTTTTCTCCACATTTTCTGGCATTTCCACAGCAGTCATTCTGCAAATATGCATTCTCACGGCTGTTTCGCTAGGAACAGCTATTTTTCTAGTCAGTGAGAATGCATTCAATGCATTCTCACTTATAGTGTTTCTGTTTCTCTTTATTATTATTATTCTGTCTTCCGTACGTTTTTTGTCGTTCAACTACTTTCACTATCTTTCACTAATTGTACTAATTTATATATCAAAACGTTCAGCTTCTTCAGGAGAATGGAGCTATATCTTTTGGTAAACTTCACTATTATACTTTTTGAAATAATTGCCCTTTTGTGCAAATCTTTTGCCCCATTATTTCCTATGGTGGAACTCTGTAACTGATTTCAGTTACTTGAGTGGCCACTCTAGTAACTGCCGTTTTTGTACTTTTTCAGCTCTTTTAGAAACAAAATTATGCTGTTCATACATATTTCACTGTAGAGAAATATTTTATGCTTTAAATGTAGCCACTAGTGTCTACTTTATGGAATTATTACTATGATTGTTACAGGATTTACTGTTTTCTGTTAAACTCCTCTGGAGTACAACCTTGTCACACTTTCTCCTATTCTTTCAATGTATTTTCTTCTTGTGCTCTGTTTTTATCTGTGTCTATGCATTCTGCTTGTCTACTTTTCTGTTTGCCTTCTGGTTCTACTGGTTTTACTATCTTTTAAGATCTTCTACTATCTTTAATCAATTTTATAAATTCATATATCAACATTCTTCTTCTTCTGACCTTTTTGCTTTTGGTTTTCCTCTGTTTTACTCCTTCAATATTTCTGGTTTACTGTTTTCACTAATTTTTTATACTTATTACGGTTTCACTATTTAATTGTTTCAACTATTCTGGGATTGCACTAATTTCCTGTTGTTTCAATTATGCTCTTTCTTAAACTCTGTTTCACTTTTTGACTTTTCAAATAATTCAGGTTGCACACAACCTCCTGCTACTGCTGAATTCTGCTATAATTAATATATTATATAATTTATATAATTTATACAGTATAATTCACTATTAATTCACTATTAAATAATTAATATAGTATATTCACTATTCAATAGTTTCAACTATTTCTATTTCTTCCGCTTTCTTCTGCTTTCTTCTACTTCTTACCCCTTCAAATTTCTGGTTTACTGTTTCCACTAATTTTCTATGCTTATTGCTGTTTCACTATTCAATTGTTTCAACTATTTCTGGATTTGCATAATTTCCTTTTGTTTCAATTATGCTCTTTCTTAAACTCTGTTTCACTTTTTGACTTTTTCAAATAATTCAGGTTTCCCACAAACTTCTGCTTCTTCTGCTGAATTCTGCTATAATTTATATTATATAATTATACATATAATTCACTATTAATTCACTATTATACTATTAATATAGTATATTCACTATTCAATTGTTTCAACTATTTCCATGTTTCTATGCATTTTGCTTGTCTACTTTTCTGTTTGCCTTCTGGTTCTACTGGTTTTACTATCTTTTAAGATCTTCTACAATCTTTAATCAATTTTATAAATTCATATATCAAACATTTCTGCTTCTTCTTACCCTTTTTGCTTTTGGTTTTGCTGTTTTACTCCTTCAAATATTTCTGGTTTACTGTTTCCACTAATTTTTTATGCTTTTTGCTGTTTCACTGTTCAATTGTTTCAACTATTTCTGGGTTTGCACTAATTTCCTCGTGTGCTAATTGTGCTCTTTCTTACGCTCTGTTTCACTTTTTGACTTTATCAAATAATTCATGTTGCACACAAACTTCTGCTTCTTCAGCTGAATTCTGCAATACTTTTGCTAAGTTTCACTACTTGGCAAAGGATTTCTACAATGTATGACTAGCTTTCTTATGCTTTTTTCCAATTTCTTACTCTTTGTTCTCAAGTTTCTCATATTTCTCCATCAATTATTCTGCAAATATGCTTATTTGGCACTTTATGTTATGTTGCACATCTTTAAATATTTCTGTTTGTGTACTAATTTCAGCTTCAGCTAATTTCTGCAGTTTGCTATGTTTCACTATTCAACAGTTTCAACTATTGCAATTTCTCATGCTTTCTTCTACTTCTTAAGCTTTTCTCCACATTTTCTTGCATTTCTGCAGCAGTCATTCTGCAAATATGCATTCTCACGGCTGTTTCGCTAGGAACAGCTATTTTTCTAGTTATTATTATTCTGTCTTCCGTACGTTTTTTGTCGTTCAACTACTTTCACTATCTTTCACTAATTGTACTAATTTATATATCAAAACGTTCAGCTTCTTCAGGAGAATGGAGCTATATCTTTTGGTAAACTTCACTATTATACTTTTTGAAATAATTGCCCTTTTGTGCAAATCTTTTGCCCCATTATTTCCTATGGTGGAACTCTGTAACTGATTTCAGTTACTAGAGTGGCCACTCTAGTAACTGCCGTTTTTGTACTTTTTCAGCTCTTTTAGAAACAAAATTATGCTGTTCATACATATTTCACTGTAGAGAAATATTTTATGCTTTAAAATGTAGCCACTAGTGTCTACTTTATGGAAGTATTACTGTCATTGCTACAGGTTTTACTGTTTTCTGTTAAACTCCTCTGGAGTACAACCTTGTCACACTTTCTCCTATTCTTTCAATGTATTTTTTTCTTGTGCTCTGTTTTTATCTGTGTCTATGCATTCTGCTTGTCTACTTTTCTGTTTGCCTTCTGGTTCTACTGGTTTTACTATCTTTTAAGATCTTCTACTATCTTTAATCAATTTTATAAATTCATATATCAAACATTTCTTCTTCTTCTGACCCTTTTTGCTTTTGGTTTTCCTCTGTTTTACTCCTTCAAATATTTCTGGTTTACTGTTTTCACTAATTTTTTATACTTATTACGGTTTCACTATTTAATTGTTTCAACTATTCCTGGGATTGCACTAATTTCCTGTTGTTTCAATTATGCTCTTTCTTAAACTCTGTTTCACTTTTTGACTTTTTCAAATAATTCAGGTTGCACACAACCTCCTGCTACTGCTGAATTCTGCTATAATTAATATATTATATAATTTATATAATGTATACAGTATAATTCACTATTAAATAAATTAATATAGTATATTCACTATTCAATAGTTTCAACTATTTCTATTTCTTCCGCTTTCTTCTGCTTTCTTCTACTTCTTACCCCTTCAAATGTTTCTGGTTTACTGTTTCCACTAATTTTCTATGCTTATTGCTGTTTCACTATTCAATTGTTTCAACTATTTCTGGATTTGCACTAATTTCCTTTTGTTTCAATTATGCTCTTTCTTAAACTCTGTTTCACTTTTTGACTTTTCAAATAATTCAGGTTTCCCACAAACTTCTGCTTCTTCTGCTGAATTCTGCTATAATTTATATATTATATAATTTATACAATATAATTCACTATTAATTCACTATTATACTATTAATATAGTATATTCACTATTCAATTGTTTCAACTATTTCCATGTTTCTATGCATTTTGCTTGTCTACTTTTCTGTTTGCCTTCTGGTTCTACTGGTTTTACTATCTTTTAAGATCTTCTACAATCTTTAATCAATTTTATAAATTCATATATCAAACATTTCTGCTTCTTCTTACCCTTTTTGCTTTTGGTTTTGCTGTTTTACTCCTTCAAATATTTCTGGTTTACTGTTTCCACTAATTTTTTATGCTTATTGCTGTTTCGCTGTTCAATTGTTTCAACTATTTCTGGGTTTGCACTAATTTCCTCGTGTGCTAATTGTGCTCTTTCTTACGCTCTGTTTCACTTTTTGACTTTATCAAATAATTCATGTTGCACACAAACTTCTGCTTCTTCAGCTGAATTCTGCAATACTTTTGCTAAGTTTCACTACTTGGCAAAGGATTTCTACAATGTATGACTAGCTTTCTTATGCTTTTTTCCAATTTCTTACTCTTTGTTCTCAAGTTTCTCATATTTCTCCATCAATTATTCTGCAAATATGCTTATTTGGCACTTTATGTTATGTTGCACATCTTTAAATATTTCTGTTTGTGTACTAATTTCAGCTTCAGCTAATTTCTGCAGTTTGCTATGTTTCACTATTCAACTGTTTCAACTATTGCAATTTCTCATGCTTTCTTCTACTTCTTAAGCTTTTCTCCACATTTTCTTGCATTTCTGCAGCAGTCATTCTGCAAATATGCATTCTCACGGCTGTTTCGCTAGGAACAGCTATTTTTCTAGTTATTATTATTATTATTCTGTCTTCCGTACGTTTTTTGTCGCTTAACTACTTTCACTATCTTTCACTAATTGTACTAAATTATATATCAAAACGTTCAGCTCCTTCAGGAGAATGGTGCTATGACTTTTGGTAACCTTCACTATTGCACTTTTTGAAATAATTGCACTTTTGTGCAAATATTTTGCCCATTGAAATGAATGGGGAAATTCGGCGAACTGCCGTTTTTGAACTTTTTCTGCTGTTTGACAAACAAAATTATGCTGTTCATACATATTTCACTGTAGAGAAATATTTTATGCATTAAAATATAGCCACTAGTGTCTACTTTATGGAATTATTACTATAATTACTACAGGATTTACTGTTTTCTGTTAAACTCCTCTGGAGTACAACCTTGCCACACTTTCTCCTATTCTTTCAATGTATTTTCTTCTTGTGCTCTGTTTTTATCTGTGTCTATGCTTTCTGCTTGTCTACTTTTCTGTTTGCCTTCTGGTTTTACTGGTTTTACTATCTTTTAAGATATTCTACTATCTTTAATCAATTTTATAAATTCATATATCAAACATTTCTACTTCTTCTGAACCTTTTTGCTTTTGGTTTTCCTCTGTTTTACTCCTTCAAATATTTCTGGTTCACTGTTTCCACTAATTTTTTATACTTATTACTGTTTCACTATTCAATTGTTTCAACTATTCCTGGGATTGCACTAATTTCCTGTTGTTTCAATTATGCTCTTTCTTAAACTCTGTTTCACTTTTTGACTTTTTCAAATAATTCAGGTTGCACACAAACTCCTGCTTCTGCTGAATTCTGCTATAATTTATATATTATATAATTTATATAATTTATGCAGTATAATTCACTATTAATTCACTATTAAATATATTAATATAGTATATTCACTATTCAATAGTTTCAACTATTTCTATTTCTTCCACTATCTTCGGCTTTCTTCTGCTTTCTTCTACTTTCTTCTACTTTCTTCTACTCCTTAAACTTTTCTCTACTTTTTCTTGCATTTCTGCAGCAGTCATTCTGCAAATATGCATTCTCACGGCTGTTTCGCTAGGAACAGCTATTTTTCTAGTTATTATTCTGTCTTCCGTACGTTTTTTGTCGCTTAACTACTTTCACTACGTTTCACTAATTGTACTAATTTATATATCAAAACGTTCAGCTCCTTCAGGAGAATGGTGCTATGACTTTTGGTAAACTTCACTATTGCACTTTTTGAAATAATTGCACTTTTGTGCAAATATTTTCCCCATAGAAATGAATGGTGGAATTGGGCAAACACTCTTGCTAATGACCTAATTATTGTATTCAGGTGTGCTGCAGCAGAGGCACTTCTAAAAGTCCTCGAGGACTGGAGTTTGACACTCCTGCTCTAGTAACTGCCGTTTTTGAACTTTTTCTGCTCTTTGACAAACAAAATTATGCTGTTCATACATATTTCACTGTAGAGAAATATTTTATGCATTAAAATATAGCCACTAGTGTCTACTTTATGGAATTATTACCATCATTTCAACAGGATTTACTGTTTTCTGTTAAACTCCTCTGGAGTACAACCTTGTCACACTTTCTCCTATTCTTTCAATGTATTTTTTTCTTGTGCTCTGTTTTTATCTGTTTCTATGCATTCTGCTTGTCTACTTTTCTGTTTGCCTTCTGGTTTTACTATCTTTTAAGATCTTCTACAATCTTTAATCAATTTTATAAATTCATATATCAACATTTCTACTTCTTCTGACCCTTTTTGCTTTTGCTCTTTTTTACTTCTTCAAATATTTCTGGTTTACTGTTTCCACTAATTTTTTATACTTATTACTGTTTCACTATTCAATTGTTTCAACTATTTCTGGGATTGCACTAATTTCCTGTTGTTTCAATTATGCTCTTTCTTAAACTCTGTTTCACTTTTTGACTTTTTCAAATAATTCAGGTTGCACACAAACTCCTGCTTCTGCTGAATTCTGCTATAATTTATATATTATATAATTTATATAATTTATACAGTATAATTCACTATTAAATATATTAATATAGTATATTCACTATTCAATTGTTTCAACTATTTCTGGGATTGCACCAATTGACTTTTGTGCTAATTGTGCTCTTTCTCAAGTTCTGTTTCACTTTTTGTCTTTTTCAAATAAATCATGTTGCACACAAACTTCTGCTTCTTTAGCTGAATTCTGGTATACCTTTGCTAAGTTTCACTAATATAGATAGATAGATAGATAGATAGATAGATAGATAGATAGATAGATAGATAGATAGATAGATAGATAGATAGATAGATAGATAGATAGATAGATAGATAGATAGATAGATAGATAGTGTTGTTGTCCTCCGTCCCTGCGCCACCGCCAGCTACCACCAGAGGGGGTTTCCCCAGCTCCCTTCTGACGCCCCACCCCGCGGGTGTGTCACCACGCACCTGCAGGTCATCCGATCATCACCAGGAGCTTAAGAGGAGCCGCCTAACAACACTTCCTCGCCAGAGTGTTGACCTTCGCGGTAACAGAGATCAGTAAGAAAGCCTTATATTGTTAATCCTGCGTGTTCTAACGCCTCCATTTCCTCACCCCAGGTTCCATCAAGTCTGAGAGCCGGATCGAGTCCAGGACCAACCAAGCCCGTCAGCTGGATCTGGGTTTCCCCGACGAGCACCATCGAGTCGGTCTCTCTCTCCCTCAGCTCCCCGGACTGACATCATTCTGGCTCCTGCCCCCGCAGCTCCGACGTTTCTGCCCATCCTCCAGTTCATAGTTTTCCCTCGCTCGAGTTCATTGATATGGTGTAAATGAAGCTTTGTATAATTTATGGGCACAACCTCTGCCGCAAATCGGAACTGCCATTTGTTTACATGTTAGCAACTCGCTAACATGCTAGCTCCCTGTTATCAAACAGGATGCCTGTTGTATGTATTTAATATACTGTGTTTTTATTGTCACCAACTGTGTGTGTAATGTGATTCGTGTGCTGAGGAGTGATCAGAAACGCAGAGAACAGATTCGAGGTGAGGCAGGCAGTTCTCGTGCCTTATGGCTGTGGGCGCTCATTGTGACTCCACAACTGCAGAGTAAGAGACGGTAACAGCGAGCTAGCCATACAGTAGCTGCGCTGATGCAGAGAACGAGACAGACGTGGTTTTCAGTTGTACTTTAACTGTTTCACACTTTGTGGAAAGTGTGAAACTTTCAGCACAGCACAAAAGGTTCATAGCCTCACCAGCTATGCACCTAAACGCACATCACTGACTAATTGCACACACATCTATATATCTATCTATCTATCATAGCTTCATTATTTTTTAACTAGTCTGCTTTTCTGCATGCCTTATTTCTGTTGATTTTACTATCTTTTAGCTTGTCTACTCTTCTCTATGTCTTCTACTTCTATTTTATTCTTGTTCCTATGTTGCTATGTTTCACTCTTCCAACGGTTTCAACTATTTCTCGTTTTGTACTGACTTCCGCTTCTGCTAAATTTTTCCTTTTTGATTTGGTTCACTGTTCAACTGATCCAACTATTTTCTATTTCTTCTGATATCTTCTACTTCTTAAGCTTTTCTCCATTTTTCTTGCATTTCTGCAGCAGTCATTCTGCAAATATGCATTCTCACGGCTGTTTCGCTAGGAACAGCTATTTTTCTAGTTTAACCAGATATTTAGGGATTATTTACTTAAAACAAACTGATATATCTTAATGAAAAGTTGCTTACCAGTCAGTTTTGAGTTGATTTTTGCTCCATAAACTAAACAAAAATGCTTGGTAAGATTTTGTTTTGTTTTTTTGCAGTGTAATTTTCATATAAAAGAGGTGAATGCAGCTCAAGTATTTTTGTTCTATTTTCTAGAACACGTGGAATAAAACACAAACTTATTCATCACATTTTAATATATTAACTTGTTTTAAGTAAATAATTCCTTAACATTGTTTTAATTTGAGCTCCACTTGTAGCAAGATGTTTCCTGCAGTTAAACTTTTCATCAATATTAAGAAATGTTTATTGTCTTACAACAAGCTCTTATATCTTGTGTAAAAGTGACTTGGTTTTGTCTTATTTAAGGTATTTTTATATTTGTTTTACAAACTGGATGTTGTGTTTTCACTTTTGGCATAAAAGTGAATATTCAAAAAGTGAAGTTTAACAGTTTGGCTAGTTTTTTCTGTCACATTTCACTTAAACTATAGCACACATTTGTATTTGTAAAGGCTGAGAAAGCAGAGAGAAGCTGCAGCGTGAAAACCAGCATGGAGCCTGGAGCCACTCGCATCTCTGCTCTGCTGTTTGATCCGGACTTGGATTTCACAATATACACACGAGCAAAAGAAGAAGAAAATCAACACAAATTGGCTTTTATCTTCTCAGGAGTTCAGCCAGACACAGACAGAAAAGCACATGAATGATGTTTTATCACCAACAGACTCGACTACTGTAATGTGCTTGAAAATGCTGGATAATCTGCACAAGGCAAAGCAGAAGCAGATGGGCGGCCCATTGGTTTTTGATTTTACTGGTTTATTGGTTTCGATCCCTCTGTGGGTTCCTGTCTTATATTATTCAGTCTCCCCTGAACTAATCCTGTGTTTGTAAAACTTCTCCAGCCTTTTATATTTGTTTCTACTGATGTTTCAGTTCTGGTTTACTTGTTCTGCATCTAAAATGAATAAAGAATCAAAAAAGTATTTTTTCTTCTCACGCTGTTTGAATAATCTGAAGGTTTTTATCCATAAATATAATTTTTGTTAAATGTTTTTCCAAAATGTAAAAAATATATATCTTAAATTTGAGATTATTAGCCACTTTTTAAGGTTTAATTTGACTTTAATGTCTTATTTTTAATACTTTACAGCAGGTGTGTCCAAAGTGTGGTCAGGGGGCCAATTGTGGCCCTCGAATCGATTTCGGGCGGCCCTTGATCTCAGTTTAAGACCGGCTTCAATTTGGTTTTCCAGGCATTTGATTCAGATACACATTTAAAAACAAAGTCAGGGAGCAATTTTCAAAAAGGCAATTTAACATCTTACAATGCAACACAAAGTATTCATCCAGGTTTTTGCTTTAAATTTAATTTATTTTAATAGAAAAATGGACAACAAGCATCCTGTAGTTTTTACCAATATAAAATCAATCAAGAGAGTCATAAAACATAAATAGATAAAAGATAATCAACTTGAAAATGTAGGAAATGGTTTGTTTTAAATCTGCAGGACTTTTTAATGTTTAAAATCTACAATGATTTACAGAAATCTGTTTTATTGTGAGTTTAGTTTAGATTTGAACAGATAACAATAAAAAAGCAAGATTGGAAAATCTGAAAAAAAGTAATACAACATACATAAAAGCAAGATGGGAAAATGATGCTAATTGTGGGCTTTCACAGGAGAACTGGGAAGAGATATGTGGGGAACAGTGGAAAACATCTTGTTCCCTTTCATGGAGAGAGTTTGGCTGGAAGAATATTGTAAGATATTTCCGTACACCAGCACAAAGAAAATACCAAGATACAAAATGCTGGAGATGCTGGATACAAAAAGACAGAGCGGGTCACTTCCATGTATTTTGGGATTGTGCCTTCATGGTAACCTATTGGCAGGACGTAAAGAATTGTATGGATAAAGTACTGGGGGTGAATATTCCACTTACATTTGAGGATCTGTACATGGGAAGAGGGATGGAAAGGCTTACAAGAGCAGGTGATGGTTATATGTATAGGATTATGTTGATAGCAAGCAAAAAAGCCATTACTAGGAAATGGCTGAAGGCAGAAGCTCCTAACAGGGAAGATTGGGTTGACGTAATGCATAATATTTATATTATGGAAAGGCTGACGTTTTCCATCAGATTAGAATCTGGAAAATTTAAGAATGATTGGAGAAACTGGCAGGGTTTTATTTCACCATGGAGGTCAGACTTTATTGATTAATAGTGTGGTTACAGGAGCCCTTATAGAGCTACAGACTGTAAATAGTTTGCTTACAGTTCATTTCCGAGGAGAAGAGAGTTAAAATTGTGATGACTTGGAAGAGAGGAGCGAGGAGGAAGAGGGAAAAGACAAACAAATATTGGATGCTCTCTTTGTTTGCTCTGTTTTGTTTTTTCTCTTTTCTTTTTTAAATCAACAAGTGACTGGATATTATCTAGAATGTCAAAGTTATGTCTAAGGCAGGTATAGACTGTATATGAATCTTCTCATGAATAATATGTATGGAACACTTGGAAAAAGAAAAGTGTAAAGTCTGTATGTGCACTTGTATGGAAAAATTGACAATAAAGAAAATGAAAAAAAAAAATAATAATAAAAAAGCAGGGTTGCAATTACATTTAAAAAGAAAAGTACAAAAACGTCTGTGGCCGCCTCTGATTTACAGTATTTAGATGCTTCGCGATGCATTTCTTCTAGAATGTTGTGCAACTTTTATTCACTTTGAACGTGAAGCTGCTTCCATTCAGTGAGACAAAGTTACAGTTTGTCATATCAACGCAGAGCAGATCATTTTCCATGCAGGCGTCTGATCAGCGCTGACATCTCTCTCTGGTTGTGTAATTCAATCTGTCTTGAGAAACGCGCCTCGCTGTCTTCACAGAGACCTCAGTGCAGATATGAAAAGCTCTTTCAAGGCAAAGGTGTGAAGAAATCAGACTGAACTGTTGTCTGGGCGTCTTTCTGTGCTTGTGGAGATGCTGACGGTTGGCTCTAAATGCCAAGCGCATCTCAAACGCCTCAGCTTACAGACAACCACACGCCAATACTGTCACATACACTGTATAAAAAGAAACGAGCTGCTTTTCTCACTGCTGGACTTTAAATAGGACAAACTGTTTAGGCTTATTACACTATAAAAGCCTAAATGATGTTTTTGCTGAGTCCTTAGTTGTTTTTGAGGTTTGGTTGTTAATCTGTGTTCAGTTCAGTCGTTCCTGAGTGATTCTAGTTTATTATGTTCATTTCTTGTCTAGTTTATTTTTTAATGTTAGATTATTTTTCCTCCCTCGCCCCTTGTGTCATTTTCTTTGCTTTTTCTCCTCACACATCTAATTTACGGTAAAACACAGTCAGTTGAATTTTACCTTATAAATACGGTAAAATTCTGGCAACCACAGCTCCCAGTATTTGTATGACTTTTGGTTTTTTTTACAGTGTATTGTTGCAGCATTCACTCTCCCAGTATTTAACCACCTTTTCCTCGTTTCTCCTCTGGTTCCTCCTCTTATGTTAGATGCTGTTCCCTTTGTTTGCGTCCCGTGTTTTTGATTCTCCTCTGGCTCCCTGTGCTCCTATGGTTTTATCTTTAGCTCCACTTTCTGCTGCTGCCTTCTGCATTTGGGTCAACCATCACAACACAGCATCATGTTTCAGATGTAAGTTAAGGCAATAAATAGACTTCTTCTTTATGTGACTTTATGGAAAAATCTAATGAATTCAAGCAAAATATGGAGTAAATTGTTGTTAATTCTTCGATAAAACTTCCAGCTGTTACTTATCTGTTAGCATGTCATACAGCAACTGTTTTCAGTCTCTTCACATTCGTTGGAAGACTGACTGCAACTGGAGATCCTTTCAAGATATTTGTACTACAGTAGCTACAACAACGTTTAAATAAATAAAGGATAAATAAAGTATTTTGATTTTAATTTATTTGATTTAGCTCATCTGCTAAAGCAGTTGCACAGTTTTATGATGTAAAACACTTTGAGCTGCCTTCCAGACGGGTTCTGTGTCTCGGAGTCAAACATGTTTTGGTGTGAAATATTTAAATCAGCCACAGAATAAAAGGACTAAAACTTTGAGACGTTGGCAGAAGCTGGTTTGATGCGTCATTATCTGTGCTGAACGGCCACTCAGCGATGAAGAAGAATCACTATAAGGCCAGATTTCAATGAGAAAAATATCCAGAATTATGGTGACGTACGGTCGGTCGGTCCGTCCGTCCATCCATCCATCCATCTTATCCGGGGTCGGGTCGCGGGGGCAGCAGCTTCAGAAAGGAGGCCCAGACTTCCCTCCCCAGCCTCTTCCAGGTCCTCCAGGAACTCCAGGCCATAGAGAGACATCGTCCCTCCAGCATGTCCTGGGTCTCCCTTCCTCCCGGTGGGACCTGAACTCCTCACCAGGGAGGCGTCCAGGAGGCATCCTGACCAGATGCCCGAGCCTCAGCTGGCTCCTCTCGACGTGGAGGAGCAGCGGCTCTACTCTGAGTCCCTCCCGGATGACCGAGCTTCTCTCTCTAAGGGAGAGCCCAGACACCCTGCGGAGGAGGAAACCCATTTCGGCCGCTTGTACCCGTGATCTCGTTCTTTCGGTCATGACCCAAAGCTCAAGACCATAGATGAGGGTGGGAACGTAGATCGACTGGTGACATTCATGTGCAAATAGATTTGTGTGTAATATCTCAATTATTACTACTAATACTTTCAAATATAAGAATAAAGTGCTCTAAAAGTTTGTTTTAGATGGCTGAGTTGACTGTGGATTTTGCCACACTTTTTCCTTCCAGTCAATTTTCCACTGACATTGTTGGGTCCAGTACGCTGAGAGCAACCAGCATGTGTAGGCCTGACCTTATCTGGCTCATCCTGCTTCTGCCTGTCGGTTAGCCGTCTTTCCAATCACTGAAAAGATCTTTGCACGGCTGCAACTTTAAAAAATAATTTATTACATAATATTTAACTGAACTTACATCAAACTCCTTAATCATCAAAAAAAATTTAAAAATGAGTGCTTGAAATGCATCACTTTGAATGAAAGTGTAACTGGAATAAATCAATGTCTTACTGAGTTTAATGAGATTAAAAAGCAAAAATAAAACAGAAAATATGTCAAATTTACTGAGTTTCTTCTTTAATATGCTTCTTATGTTCAAAAATAAATATAATTCTCATGTTGGCGTTCAGTCAGGCACATTTCAGCACAGTGAAGCGAAACAGCAGCAGGCTTAACTTTAACAAAAATAACCTTAGTTACTCTTCAGATAAATTCATTTTGTCAATCTTAAAACATGGTAGCAAAACTCAAAACCCCCAAAAAACGAATAGTTTTGTTCACACAAAATCTAAAAATTTCAACAGCCACATGGCCACAACGTTCCCATTAGTGCCACATCATCCCGGGCCCAGCAGAAGTTGTGCATTAGGAGTGGTCTGTGATTGTTTCCTTTGTGTTCATAACAACCAGGAGACAGAGCCGATGTGCGGTGACGCATTTGTCGCCATCCCAATAAAGCCCTGTAATATTCCCAGTCAGGAAAACCAGAACAAATTAGGTTGTGCAGCGCTTCCAGTGTGCCATCGCCGTAAATCATCGTCATGGAACCGAGCATGTTCGACAAGCACGCAGTGAAACAACAGGGCCTGGGAGAATAATGTTTGTTCCCAAGCCTGCGCCACAAGCAGTGGGTGATATACTGTGAGAAGAGTCCCACTCACATCTAATTCTCACACACTTATTGTATGTTGGAGGAAATCTGTTTCCCAACTATAGGTTTTGGTTTGGCCCTCATCCGTTTTCATTACAGGGTGTGAACAAGCATGGGGCAACCCGGTGCGTTTGTTTATGGGGACTGTGTGAACGCAGAGATACGCCGCCCCAGCCTGACAAAGAAACTTACCCAAACAGTAAACAATCACGCACTTTTACGCTCCTGAAAGTTTCTCACACGCTAAACAAGAGGAAAAGACATTAATATGAATCTTTGACAAAACCAGAGGAGTTCAGTTGCCTTCACACCAGCTCTGTTTAGCTCACTTTACGTGGTGGAGCAGCGGGTGTTTGGCATAACTGTCAAGTTTTGGACTTGTGGCTTCAGGTAATGTCGCTACTTAGCGGGAGGTGAAACGAGCGTAAGTGAGGAGGGTTTAATACGATCACGCATTTTACATGACGGGTGATAACCCCAGTCTATACTATAAACATCTGATTAAGGTTAGAGCCTAAATACGTTTTATTTCCAAAACAGAAAGGCTACGTAATGTTAGCCAGCTAACAAATTACTATTGCTATCCTAGCATATCAACTAGTAGCTAGAAAAAACCAAAACACGTACCTTCGTAGTCAAACTGGTGTCAATCAGCGAGGAATCTGTCCAGTTTAGATGATGTTGATGAAGAAAAATTGTTTGCAAATAGTGATATATCTTCAAATCGTATTTGTGGCAGCAGCTTTAGAGTCCAGAAACAGCATTAACTACACACACCGGCACTAAGGATACACTGGTTCGGGTCAAAACGGATGTTGTCTGACGTCATGTGAAAAGGGTCTATTACAGGGTGTGAACAAGCATGGGGCAACCCGGTGCGTTTGTTTATGGGGACTGTGTGAACGCAGAGATACGCCGCGCTGAAATGCCGCCCCAGCCTGACAAAGAAACTTACCCAAACAGTAAACAATCACGCACTTTTACGCTCCTGAAAGTTTCTCACACGCTAAACAAGAGGAAAAGACATTAATATGAATCTTTGACAAAACCAGAGGAGTTCAGTTGCCTTCACACCAGCTCTGTTTAGCTCACTTTAAAACTGCAATATGTACATTTTATTAATATATATATTTTTTAAACATATTTGTCAAAACTATCACAATGATAGTTTGCTATGAGGCAGATAATCTGTGAAAAGATCGATCACCTCCACCTCCTGTCTGAGCTAATACTGCAGCCCGAAGAAATGCAGCAAAAACAACCAATCAGAGCCAGGAGGCGGGTCTTAGCGCTGTCAATCAGCCTCATGTACTCAATGCTAAACATGATAATTGCAGAGAAACAATTTATCATTACAGAAAACCATTTAGGCTATGCTAGCTGGAGCTGGAAGGGAGGAAAAGAGGTGCCACATACGATTGTGATTGACAGCACTAGGGCCCGCCTCCTGGGCCTGATTGGTTGTTTCCAATTAGCACTGGGAGAAAACAGAGGAACTCTATTTTTTCACAGATTATCTGTCTCACTCCAAACTGTCACGACAGTTTTGTAAATCAAGAAAAAGATGGACGATCCTGACCATCCTATTGACGAGACTGTCTTGAGCATCTTGAGACAAAAATGGAAGATCGCAAATATGCAAAATGTGAATTTTGCACAGTAGGACCCGTTCATACACTTCAGAGTGGCTTCCTATTTATGAACCATCTGTCGTCCAGTCCTGTCAAACTCAGTTTCATTTTATCAAAAATCTGGATCTGCCAGAATGTTTTGATAAAATCCATCACAGTTAAAATATTAATAAATAGCAGTTCCTCCAGGATTTTGATTGTTTTTGTGACTTTTTGTAATCAAAGCCACATTTAGAAATATTTGCAAGGAATTTTCATAATATTTCCAACCATGTATGATGTTAAATATTACTTTTTATTAATCACCGTATCAATCACGGACATCAAGTC
Organism: Poecilia reticulata; assembly: GCF_904066995.2. Lineage (NCBI taxonomy): Eukaryota > Metazoa > Chordata > Actinopteri > Cyprinodontiformes > Poeciliidae > Poecilia > Poecilia reticulata. Next base: position 1,087,958 of record NC_088843.1, on the reverse strand, counting down.
ACCCGATGTTTAGGACTAATATTGAGAAAAATTTGCAGTAAAATAAAATTTTAAAAAGTGGGATCTATTGATTTTGTGTGAATTTTGTGGATTTGTGAAAAACTGGTGTGACTTATTGTTGTATTTTGGAGTCTGGAAGGCCACCTGACAAGCTACGACGGGTCAGATTTGGCCCCCGGGCCTCCAGTTTGACACATGTGATCTATACAGCTTAGTTCGTCTGAACTAAACATGGAGGACAGGAAAAGCATTTTACTTCATCAGTTCATTTTTTAAATAAAATGTTTCTGTTTCTTTGGTCTTGTAAAGAACTTTAAATTACCTTTCATGTCCCTGGTGCTAAAATTAAACCTGTTTTCTTTGAGAAAATGGACAAATCATTAATAAATATGTTGAGTAACTAGGACTTAAAATGCCTCTAATGACAATATTGCAATATGGTTAATTAAATCAAACTTCTAAAATGTGAAGACGTGTGAGACCGAAACAAAAAGTGAAAGAGCAAACAGAAAGAGGAAGGAAACAGAGCGAGCCTGGAGGAGGAAGAGCTGTTGAGCTCAGCAGTTGGATATCCAATCTGCGTTCCCTCAGTGAAACCATCAAAGCCGGAGGTTTGGAGACCCAAAAGTCGGCTCAGTCTCCAAAAAAAACCCCACAGCCTTTAAGGGGCTGCCAAACATTTATTTGTTTTGAATTAATGTAATTAACCCCCCTCTTCTCCCCGGGTGTCACACAGAAGAAGCAAGTCGCAGCAGAAGGATTACAAGAGCCGGGCTGGCAGAGCGGCTCGCCGATTCCATATCACTGGGATTTATTTTATTTTGCTTCGACTTGACATGTAAATCGTCCTGTGACATCAGCAGGCAGTAAAACTGATAAACTGCAGATGAGCAGCAAACATAAAACACATCTGCTACAAGGGAGCTCCTTCATTCACAGAGTTACAGTTAATTACATTCACTAAAAATTCACTTTTGGGAGTATTTTTACTCCCAAAATGAACATTTTACTTTTACTTTTACTTGAGTTTTTTATTGAAAGAAACTGATTTGAAAACAAAATTATTTTATTTATATAAATTATTGTCATTTTGATCTTTAAAATACAAAAATTTCCACTTAACTTTATATTTTGTTCCATCTGATGTTGTAATTTTTAAATTTTAAATTATTGATCATTTGATCAGTTACTCAGTACTTGAGTATCGTTGTTGGCTTCTCTGCTTCCTCTGTCCATCCATCCATCCATCCATCCATCCATCCATCCATCCATCCATCCATCCATCCATCCATCCATCCATCCATCCATCCATCCCACTATTTTTTGGGGGGCGGGAAAGTACTTTTAGAAGTATTTTTACTTCGTTGTACTTTCTGCTTTTACTTGAGTAATGAAGAACAAACTTGTCAAACTGCACCAGACACACTAGCAGTTTATGTTAACATTTTATAAGTTTTATATTGAAAAAAACTGAAGTAGAAAAAAGTTTTTGTCTGATTTTGTTATTTTATAATGATATTTATGTGAATTGCTTTCATTTTGATCTTTAAAACACCAACATTTCTGCACAGATTTTGGTTCATCTGACGATACTTTTTACTCTTACTTGAGTAAAAATATGTTGAAGTGGTTTTACACTAAGCTGAGAATATTTTTTCTTCCTCCTCTGCAATGATTCTTCCAGATTTGTTGCCATTTTTAAAACCTTTTTCCAAAGATGGTCCCCATCATGAGTATTTAACCTCAATCCAACTCTCCAAATGTTTAAAGAACCTCAGACCCCTGCTGTCTTTTAAAGCCGATGCTAATGCAGATTCTACAGCCTTGCAGCCTGTTTTAAGTGGGTTTTAAAGAGTCTTTAGTTTGGATCATAAAACTCACCCAGTCAAAAACAGGCTGTTTAAAAGTCAGTTCAGTGGATAAGCCAGGTTTTCTCAACCCCGGTTAATCGGCCTCCCCAGCGGCCCAGAGTCGTAACTCTTCTGGCGTCAATAACATCTCATGCGACACAAGTCGCAGCAAAAAAAAGATGTGTAAGTATGTCCTACATTAGCCTTCCAGCCGTAGTAAAAAGGCCCATAAATCCAGGGTTTACTGTTTCATACGCCACATCTCCATTCATTTGCAGAGAAAAGTTTTAAAAAAAAACTGAAAAGTATTGAAAAGATTTAGTGATCAAACCCAGATGTGAAGTCTGGAACGGCTGAATGATGTGTTTTCTCATTCTGGGTGAGAGTCAATTCTGATACAAAAACACAAAACAATCTTTATTTTTCTCTTGTATTAAAAGACTAAATCAGCTCAGAGTTTGGTTCTCATGTGATTCCCCTGGTTTAGGCTTTAAACTGCAGCAAACTGAAGCAGCTGCCTGGTGTCATTAGTTCCCTTCATGTTCCTCCAGAGGTCAGTCTAGCTCCCTCTGCAGCGGAGAGCCGCCGCCTGACCAGCAGCAGGGGAAGCAAGAAAACTAAATCTGGCCAGCAAAACGCCCAACCAGCACAAAAGAGGAGAGGAAAATACTCCCAAATAAATGATACCTATACACATACACTATGCATGGTGTTTGATCAGTTTAATACCTTTATATTGCTGTTTTTATTGTTTCTCTGTCAGTTTCTTATTGGCTGCATTCAGAGGTGGGAGAGTAACCAAATGTTGTAAGAGTGAAAAGAAATGACTCAGAGTAAAAAAGTTTTAAATAAAATAAATAAAAGATTCAATAAAATGTAAAGTTATGCAGAAATGTTGGTATTTTTAAAGGTCGAAATGAAAATAATTCATATAAATGTCATAAAACTTTATTTCTAAACATTTTTCTTCAATATAAAACTTTAACACAAACTGCTGGTGTGTCTGGTGAAGTTTTGTTGAAACCAGTTTGTTCTTCGTTACTCCAGTAAGTCGAGTAAATGTAACTGGTTACTCAACCCTGGAAGCATTTTGTCCTGATTATCAGCTGCAGCGAAATTTTATTGTTTTATGTTTCAAAAAATCTCCAAATTCAGGTTATTAACTCAGTAACATTTAATCAAAGCTGCTCAGTTTGAAACTAAGAAGCAGAAATGATTCCCTGGGTTGTGATTTTTTAGAATAACAGTAAAACTTTTTACAACTGTAAACATTGGTTACTTGTCAGCTTCTTTGGCTTATTGATGTTCAAATGTTGTTGTTTTTTTACGTTTATTGAGAAAAAATAAGGATTTTGCACGTTTGCTGTATTAAAAGAAAAACATCTAGTTTTCTAATTCTTTTTATTCGATTTAACAAAGAGTGGAACTGAAGTGGGGGCCACACAAACTCAGAGGGACAAAAGCGGCCCGCGCGCCACACTTTGGACACCCCTGCTATAATATACAAAAATAATATAAAATAAAATGTGACATTTACCCCAAAAACCTTGAATTCCATGTAACATTTTTTATTATTTCTAATAAAAATGTATTAAACCATTTATTATTTCCCTCCAGCCCAGAATCCTGAGCATCCAAAAAAATCCCAATAAATTACAATTAAATCCTGTGGTTGAAACGCAAGAAAACGTGAAATAGTTCAAGGATTACAAATTCGTTTGACAGGATAATAAGTTGATTTGGAAATTATTTCACATTTTTGTCCACCGACTCTCATTTCCATTGTTAAAATAAAACTTCAAATTGCAAACCAAATTGTTTCGTTGCAGATGTTTGTTTGTAAATCTGTGGGTCTGATCTTGAATCCCTCTTTCTCCGACTGAGTGGGGCTGTGTGGAAACACACACACACACACACACACACACACACACACACACACACACACACCCACTCCCCAAACCTAAACAATGATCCATCACAGGAATCCACATCCTCCTCCCAGCCACATCAGTCCCGCTGCTGCGGAAAAACCGATCCCAGAATCGGCTGCTAACCGTCAACTGCAGGACTGCGAGCCGCCTACTCACCACTAGAAAGAAACCGCTGTGGATGCGCGCATTTAATAGGCCTGCCATCAGCCCAAATGGAGGCTCAGTTCGCCACTGCTCTGATCTCCCTGGGTTGGTGACATCTTTTCTTTTCCTTTCCTACGAAATACAAAAAAGACTGAAGACGAGCGAACACAATGGAGGATCTGTGGAGGCTGTAATTTGGACTGAGTTTTAGTTTTGATCCTTATTGTAGGTGAATGGCACAGCTGAGGTTTTTAGTGTGTGTGGCAGCTGAGTTTTACAGAGTGTGTGTGCTTTCATGTAGGTCCCTCCCACAGAACACATGCAGCTACTTTAACTGGCTGCTGGCACACGTTTACACAGTTACTGCTTCACAAGCTCAAACACAACAAAACGCACGGATGGATTATTCAAATAAAACGTAACGCAGGTTTATCACTGCAGGAATATGAGCACAGCAATTCAAAATTATACTCAAGTTAGAATGGAACTACGTCAACATATTTTTACTCAAGTCAAAGCCTGTGAAATTATCAATCATTTAACATTTAAAAATTACATCATCAGGTGGACCAAAATATACATTTAAGTGGAAATTTGAGTGTTTCAGGACCAAAATGACAATAACTCAAATAAGTAAAAAAATAACTAAAAGATGGTTTTAAATTAGTTTCTTTCAATAAAAACTTCAGGAACTTTAACAGAAACTGCAGGTGTGAACTTTTGGTTAAACAACATGTTTGATTTTCATTCAGTGGGAAGAAAATCCATAAGTTTTGCTCAAGTAAAAGTAAAAATGCTGCATAATAAAATTACCCAGGTAAAAAGCAGCAATTCGACATGCTGAGTAATTGATAAAAACATCATTTAATATGTAAAAATTACATCAAAATGTGGACATTTTGGAATCTTAAAGATCAAAATAATTCATATAAAAATCATAAAATAACAAAACAAGTTTTTTTCCGAATCAGCTTTTTCAATATAAGACTTATAAAACTTTAGCGTAAGCTGCATATGTATGTCAGATGAAGTTTTGCTTAAAACAAGTTTCTTCTTCGTTACTCAAGTAAAAGTAAAATGTTCATATTCCTAAAAGTATTTTTTTTCCCAAAAAAAGTTACTATCCAGCTGTGGATGTGAGTTTATGTGAAACTCTGCTGACTGTCCTTCGGTCTGCCCACAGCTTCGCTCAGGACGTGACCACCCACCCACAGCCTCTGGCCTGCTCCCATCACAGACTCATCCCGGACCATCTGCACGGCTAGCTCCAGTAAGAAAACCCAGTTAAAAAGAGGCCTCCACATTTTCCAGCCTCTTAGCAAACGGGTAAAGATGGACCCGCCAGAGATAAATGTTGAGATTTGCCTCAGTTGCAGCTTTAAACTTTCTGGTTTCATGAAAGGTTGGAAAAGACAACAGGAGTGAAGTCAGGCCGTCAGAAAGCAAATGTGGATTTGCTGCTAGCATTGCTTATCTAAGGCGTTTAAAATACACTAAAAAAGAAAAAAAAACTGGAAAAACTGTAGAAGTTGAAGCTTAAAGCACTAAAACATATTTTATATATAAACATTAAGCATTAATCCATTAAGTATCTTAAGTGTTCTAATTATAAATTAATTATAATTCGATACAAAAATGATAAATTATACAAATACTAATTCGTAGTTCACATGTTACGTCACACTTTCGTGAACTTTCTGACCGCCATCTTGGCAAGCAGTTGCTATGACAACAATAAACAAACCATTTGGCGCTAGCTCTTGCCTCTTTCCTAACTTATGAGCAGAACAGCTACATTAAAACTTTTATTTATCTTAGTATTACACAAAGGTGGGTAGAGAACTTTGTATTAGTTTTTACGGGTCCCTCCCCCCCAAAAAAATCATATTTTATTTCAGGAACATAGTCCATGCTAGCATTAGCGTCTGCGCTGCTAGCATTAGCGTCTGCGCTAATATTTAGCACTGAGATGCTATTTTAGACTAGAGTAGCTTCGCTGATAGGCTAACTCCTTTTAGCTCAATTCGAAAACAGCAGTTTTCCCCAGCGTCCCATTAGATCGGTTTAGAAGCAGAAAGTAACTCACGGCGGGCCGAGAGGAGCCGCTTTGTCGCCCATCGCCGTTGTTTGGTGTTTTATGTGCGTCAGATTTACCGGTGTACCAGAAACGAGCAAATACAAAGGTTCCAGACGGAACATCTGCGTGGAAAAAATTGTATTAACTGCATTTTAATGAATTAAAAGCGTTGAAAAGATATCAAAATTAGTACATTGAAATTAACACATTAAAGTCCCATACCTAATAATATTATTATTACTGTCATTATAATTTATTTCTTCAAGTCCTTGTATAATATAACGAATCCTGGTATTATAGAATGATTCTCGCCTGATGTCGCTATACTTCGTCTAAAATATTTACTTAAAATTGTGTTGGTTTACTTCTTATAACCATGAAACTGAAAAGAAAACAAAAGTTATGTTCTTGCTTTATTAACACAGAGACAGACCCCAAAAGTTTGATGCCAGTTAGGAACACAAAACTAGTAAAGTGGGAATCAGTGAAACCCAAACAGAGGAGCTGAGCAGGACCAGCAAGGGACTCACTGAGGCTACTGTGAATGTCCTGCTTCCTTTGATGAGAGGCTTTGGGCAGAACCATGATCGGACAGAGGCAGGCCTCTCTGGCTGCGGCGAACACGCAGACCACTAATATCAGGTTGGTTCTGCAGAGGAGAACAACAGCAAGGCCACATTAACCAAACAGCTGAAGCTTTCTGCTTCAAAATACATGAGAAATGGGACTGACCTCTTAAAAAGCATAAACAACAGCAGAGTCTCTTATGGTAATCATCAGAAGATCTTGGAACATATTTTACAAGGACAAATACATTAAAATAAATGGAAAATCATTTGATTGAACACGAGAAACACATAAAATCTTGCCAAGTATTTTGGGTTTAACTTCTAGTGCAAACATCTTCGCACACATGAAATAGGACAAAACTAACTTGCAAGTAATTTTTCGGCAGGATATAGGAGCTTTTTTAAAATGAATAATTCCTTAATATTGATGAAAAAGTTCTAGTTACACTGGCAGATTATTTCACTTATAACTTGGGAAAAACATGTTGCTATAAATTAAATAATCTGCCAGTGGCGCTAATACTTTTTCAATATTAAAATAACATTAATATTACAGAAAAGTTATTTGTAAGATGATTTAGTCTGTTTCCAAGAGATGAGTACCATGATATTTTCTCTAGAAACTAAACCAAAAAGTGATAAGATTTTGGTGTTTTTGCATTGTTGCAGCCAGAGGTGGCAGAGAAACCAGAAATTGTACTCAAGTAAGAGTAGCACTATATAAACACATTTTTACTCAAGTAAAAGTAAATTGTAGTAATGCAAATCCAAGCATTTGCATTATGCCACTGATACTTTCACAATCATTGTAGTTTTTGTTAATAAATGTTCCCTTTTCTGCACTTTAACCTCTGCATGGTTTCCCGTTTTTGTTATGACCTTGAGCCAGTTGTAACACCGTTCAATAATTTACTGAAGAGTAAAAATGTATGTGGTATAAAGTCTATTCCAGTACTGAGTAACTCATCAAATTATCATCCATCCATCCATTTTCTTGCACCCTTGTCCCTCAGTGGGGTCAGGAGGTGCTGGTGCCTCTCCAGCTAATGTACCGGGTGAGAGGCGGGGTCACCTGGACAGGTCACCAGTCTGTCGCAGGGCAACACAGAGACACACAGGACACACAACCACGCACACACTCACACCTAGGGGCAATTTGGAGAGGCCAATTAACCTGACAGTCATGTTTTTGGACTGTGGGAGGAAACCAGAGTACCTGGAGAAAACCCACCATGCACAGGGAGAACATGGAGACTCCATGCAGAAAGACCGGGGCCGGGAATCGAACCCAGAACCTTCTTGCTGCAAGGCAACAGCTCTACCAACTCACTGTGAAGCCCAACAAATTATCAATCATTTAATATTTAAAAATGACATCATCAGATGAACCAAAATGTAAAGTAAACTTGAAATGTTGGTATTTTAAGAACCAAACTGACAATAAATCATATAAGGAAAAAAAATGTAACAAAATCAGGCAAAATAAAATGCTTCCAAATCAGTTTCTTTCAATAAAAAACTTCAGAAACTGTAACAGAAGCTGCAGGTTTGTGTCTGAGTTTGGTGAGTTTCTAGTTTAAAACATGTTGGATTTTCATTCAGTGGGTAGAAAATCCAGAAATTTTACTCAAGTCAGAGAAGAGATACGTTATGATAAAATTACTCAAGTTAAAGGAAAGAGTAGCGCATAATAAAAACATTCATAAAAGTACAATTTAAAAAAAGAAGCTATTCAAGCAAATGTTAAGTAGTTACTATCCAACGCTGGCTGCAGCTCATCCTGCGTCAGGACGACCCTCCAACCCGACGCCACGATGTCTTCAACGACGTCGCAGCTCTGCAACATCTGCTGGCAGGACTTGAACTCCATCTGTATAACAAACAAAAATGCATCTTTTTTATGAAGCCAGAGTGTTTGTGCATCATTCATTCACACTTTTGTAAGTTGGAAAATAGCCTCAGTGAGATGCAATGACTAATTCAACTATTCACTAATAATTTACAGCTCTGACTTTCAGACGCTGATGACATGTCAGTAATGTGATTAGTAAAGTAAAGGGGCAATGATGGGAACCGGTATCAGAATACGGGGGCAAGCATGTGTAATAGGAAAGAGTCGGGTCGCTTTGTGGCTTATAAGCGTGTTGGTTTAGATCTTATACAAGAAGCTTTAAATAGCAGCCACGTTGCCTCGACACAGGCAGATTATTCTCTTTTTAGCATTTTGCTTCGTTCTGTGGTAAAAGGCACTTGTGCATGTGTCTGACATTCTGCGTGTGTATGCATATGTGTGTGTGTGTGTGTGTGTGTGTGTGTGTGTGTGTGTGTGTGTGTGTGTGTGTGTGTGTGTGTGTGTGTGTGTGTGTGTGTGTGTGTGTGTGTGTGTGTGCAAGGAACGAGGAGTGAATGGCTTGGCTCCACATCAAAGGCCCATGCGAGTCTCTGCATTAACGAGGCCCTTTGTTTCCTGCCTCCCAGATTACAGCACGGTTCTCCCTGTGTGTGTGTGTGTGTGTGTGTGTGTGTGTGTGTGTGTGTGTGTGTGTGTGTGTGTGTGTGTGTGTGTGTGTGTGTGTGAGTGTGTGTGTGTGTGTGTGTGTGTGACTAAATTAGTGGAGGGCACAGTAACCTGGACACTGAAGGCCAAGGTCTGATCCTCCTCCTCATTTCCTTCATCCAATGTAACCAAAACCGTGTCAATTGAAGCAAACAGCACATTCTCAGCTTGAGGAAGCCGTTTATTCTCTCCAGCTTTAAACTATTAGACTTTCTGCTGATGCATTATATATTACATTAACTATTCTGTATTAACTTCTTATACCAGCTCCTCAAGCTTTTGGAGTTTCTAGTTATCCATCGGACATATACGACCTTTACAAAGTTATCAGTAAATTTTAAGTTTGTGTTATGATGCCACCAGAATGTCCAACATTTTATTGGGATTTTATGTGAAGCTGAAGGAGAGTGAAGCATTGTTTTCTGTTTTTGTTTTTTCTGTTTATATTAACTTAAAAACCTTAAAATGAAAGTATTCAGCCTCCACAAGTCGATACTCATGTTTGATTACAACTAAAAATCTTTTTTCGTGGTATGTTTCTATCAGCTTGAGGCTAAAATGTCTGCACATATTGCTTTACAAACTAACTCAAGCTCGGTCAGTTTGGATGGAGAGTGTCTGTAATGACTAGCATTGGTTTTAACTGTCAAGTTTTCAACATAACGCTAAACGTTTAGTGCACATGGTGTGTAAAAAAAGGAACGCAGTGCTTTGCTACTAATTGTCAACACTGCGACAACTAGATAACAAAGCCAGGAAAAAATATTCACTAAAAAAACATAGCAAAGGAGAGGGAACTAGCTTAGTTATGCTAGCTTGACTCTGACAACCCCAACATGTAGATGTGCTGCAGAATTATGTGTTTTGATTCAGTTAAAAAATAAAATAAGGCGCTCTACAAACCAACAGTAACAAATCATCAGTATCACAGGTGTAAATTAGCTACAATCACTGCATAAGAATCAAAAAATAAACATGTTGTTTGGTGTTGAATCCTGATACATAAAGTTAAAGTGGCGTTGTTGCCAGTTTTAATGGCAGTGAGTCTATGTGCAGCGCAGCGATGCAGAGAGCGTGAAAAAAGAAGAATACGAGCGGTTTTGAGTTATTCTTCAGCAGTTTTTCTGCGTTATTTTTCCTTTGCACTAAATTAATAACAGCTACATCTCCAGGTTTCATTTAGTAAACAGTTCTGCTGCAGCAACGCCGCTTAAAGGAAAAGAATGGGGTTGTTGCCCTCCAGCGTGGTGCGCATGTGTAAAATCTACGGCTATAAACGATAACATGCAACGGGTCTGTAAAGCTGCATTAACTTCACAACAACTCGATCCCTAAGAAGATGTTCTAGGGTTCTTCTGAGGCTTTCACAGAACAGCTGGATTTACAATCACATCTGCAGGGCTGTGTGTGTGTGTGTGCGTGTGTGTGTGTGTGCGTGTCTGTGTGTGTGTGTGTTGCTGGCTTTCACTCTTCTGCAGGAACGAAGAACAGGAGTGATTACACACAGCTGCAGCTCGAGGCAGCTCAGAAAGAGTCGTCAATTTGTTCCCAGCGTTCCTTCCGGGTGTTTGCCTCATGTTGGTCCTGTTGTCCCTTCGTCGTTCAGAAGCTCTGGATTTCCCAGGAAACGGTGGGGAAGCTCACCTTTGTCCTGGAACGCACTCACCTGCTTGCAGCTCCACCTCATCCTGGACGAAGAGCAGAGACTGGTCCATATTTAGATTTATTTTTACTTTGTTGTCACTGCTTGGTTACTGGAGTACACAGAAAAAATACTAAAAAAGTATTTGTATATATAAATACTTATAGATGTGTAAAAGTGTTCCTGGTGCACGCAAGAGAAAAAAATGAGGTTCTTCAGAGGAGTAAAGCCAAAAATTATACTGAGAGTAGCACTTCTTCAACATATTTTAATTTACATATTTTAAAAAGTATCTATCCAAGAAATAACTCAAGTAAGAGTAAAAATATACTTGGTAAAACAGACTAATCAAGTACAGAGTAACTGATCAAAACATCAACCATTTAATATTTAGGGTTATGTGTAAGTTCTTTTAAAGACCAGAATATAAATAATTAATTTAAATAACATAATTACAACATTTCAAAACCAAATAAACATTTTTTTTTAATTTTTAATAAGAAATTTTAACAAACATATTTACCCCTGTACTGAACTAAGGCTGATTCATGCTTCTTCTTTATTTTTTCCTGCAAAGGACTTTTTGTTGCAAAAACCTCCAGAAACTGGAAAATGTCCAGAACGTTGCTGATCCTAATGAGAGAATGGAAACGTTAACAGACTGTATAACTCTCCATCACAGCGAGAATTACAAGTAATATTCTCTCAGTCTGAGTCTCAGAAAACAGATCATCCTGTCCAGGCAGCTCTCATCCTGCCCAAGTGAGTCCATCTTCTTTATATGTGCGCAATTCTTTGTCTATATTCTGCTAAAGTCGAAAAAACACAATTTTGCTATTCCGTTGTTTCAATTAAATAAGAGATTAAAATAAAATCACGACAGTCTACGGTGACGACGTAAATATCGCCTATCAGCCAATCAGAGGAGACGTCGGAGTCTTATTGAGACGTTGGAACGACAAGCCCCGCCCACTAGGGGAAATTATAGTCGGCCATTTTACCGAAGAGTGATGGATTCAACACGCTGGAATGACTCACAACTTTCTATGAAGTGTGATGCTGTGACAGCTCTGGTGGAGCCAGATGCACAAAACAACAAAAACAAACAACCATCATCATCTTCCTACTACTTCCTGTCGTCTTCTTCGTGGTTCCGCCAGTTGTAATATCCGGCGGTTGATCATGTGACTTGTGTGATGTGAAAAAAAACGTTTTAGAGGAAAACATGAGGTTTTTGTCGAAAATGGCGTGTTTTTATTCAGTGAATTTACTTTTTTGTAATTTCAACTTGCATCATTTTATGGTTAATGGAAACGGAGCAGAGGATTGAACCGGCAACCTGGAGGCACTCCGGCCGCCATCCTGCTGCTGCCCAGGTCAGATGGTCACAGGGTAAGTTGCTACTTTACTTAAGTCCAAAACATCCGCGGTGGTCGAGATCTGCTGGGATTTTACGCGCCACTTTTTTTCACTTCCGGTACCGATACAGATATCTGAGGTTTAGTATCTGGTGCCGATAGCATACAGAAAAACAGCTGAATTGACTCAAAACGTTTCTTTTTTTTAAAACACAGACATAGATATACTTAATTACAAACTTACTTTATGATTTAAATACACAAATATCTTAGCAAGCTTGATCTAATATGTGACAACAACTTTTAATTTACTGAGTCGGCCAATGTAAATAAATAAAAAAGAACCTGAAACTGACAAAATAGGTTAGGTATGTACAAAAGAAACAGCCACACCTTCTTTCAAATGGTTCAGAAAGTGCAAATAGGAATTATAAATATCATGTAAATAACAAAGCATGACAGGGCTGCACAGTGGCGCAGTTGGTAGAGCTGTTGCCTTGCAGCAAGAAGGTTCAGGGTTCGATTCCCGGCCCCGGTCTTTCTGCGTGGAGTCTCCATGTTCTCCCTGTGCATGGTGGGTTTTCTCCAGGTACTCTGGTTTCCTCCCACAGTCCAAAAATATGACTGTCAGGTTAATTGGTCTCTCCAAATTGCCCCTAGGTGTGAGAGTGGTTGTGTGTCTCTGTGTTGCCCTGCGACAGACAGGTGACCTGTCCAGGTGACCCCGCCTCTCGCCCAGAACGTTAGCTGGAGAGGCAGCAGCACCTCCTGATCCCACTGAGGGACAAGGGTGAAAGAAAATGGATGGATGGATGGATGGACAAAGCATGACATGGCTCAGAGCGTAGAAATACACTGAATAGATCTGTCTTCATGGATCAGTTTTTTCAGGATGGGGATCAATACAGATGTTAATGTCAGATCTGTCCATCTCCAGTTTAAACCACTTTATGTTGTGAGAACTGATGGAAATGATCCTGGAGTTTATTCCTCATTCAGGCCTTTCATACTTTTTTAAACGTTTTTATCACAGCTGGACAACCCCAGACTCAATTTAATGCATTCTTCTAAATGAAAAGCTTTAAAAGTGTTTAATATCTATTTAATAAGATCCTCTGAGGTACATGTCATTTCTACACCAAAATCTTTTTTGATTTCATGAACTCAGAGCATTTTCCACAAACAGATTTATTTTCCTTTTTATTAAACTGCTGTGTTTCTAAAAGCAGGAGAAACGCAGAAATACATGTGATACATTTCGTTTTGTTTTATAGATATAACATAAAAAGCCAGATTTCAGTTTGCAGATGTTCACTTGAAATAAGACCAAACTAACTTTTCAGCAAGATATATGAGCTTGTTTTAGGTTTTAATTTAATGTTGGTTATATAGATTATTTCACTTATGACAAGACATTTTCCCCATGTTATAAACAAATTAATCTGTTAATGGAGTTTATTTTTTACTTTTAGTTGCGTTTGTGTACACCTGGTTGTTGTTGTTCTGTTTATTTGAAGAACAAAATACTTTAATAAATAAATGTAAAAAAAAAAAAAAGTGCTCCACTGTGCATCCATCCATCCATCCATCCATCCATCCATCCATCCATCCATCCATCCATCCATCCATCCATCCATCCATCCATCCATCCATCCATCCATTTTCTTCCGCTTATCCGGGGTCGGGTCTCGGGGTCAGCAGCCTCAGGAGGCCCAGACTTCCCTCCCCAGCCTCTTCCAGCTCCTCCAGGAACCCCAAGGCGTTCCCAGGCCATAGAGAGACATCGTCCCTCCAGCGTGTCCTGGGTCTCCCCTCCTCCCGGTGGGACCTGAACTCCTCACCAGGGAGGCGTCCAGGAGGCATCCTGACCAGATGCCCGAGCCTCAACTGGCTCCTCTCGACGTGGAGGAGCAGCGGCTCTACTCTGAGTCCCTCCAGGATGACCGAGCTTCTCTCTCTAAGGGAGAGCCCAGCCACCCTGCGGAGGAGGAAACCCATTTCGGCCGCTTGTACCCGTGATCTCGTTCTTTCGGTCATGACCCAAAGCTCATGACCATAGATGAGGGTGGGAACGTAGATCGACCGGTAAATCGAGAGCTTCGCTTTTTGGCTCAGCTCTCTCTTCACCACGACGGACCGGTACAGCGCCCGCTTCACGGCAGACGCTGCCCCAATCCGCCTGTCGATCTCCCTTCTTCCCTCATTCGTGAACAAGATCCCCAGATACTTAAACTCCTCCACTTGAGGCAGGACGACCCCCCTGACCCGGAGGAGGCACTCTACCCTTTTCCGGCTCCACTGTGCAGCTGAACTTATTTTAATGCAGCATGTTCTGGATTTATCTTGTTGCTGATTTGTTTTGTTTGCCACCAGAAAAAAGTAAAAATCTTCCTAATTTTAGATGCTGAGTTTGAGTCGGTCGTGTGAAGTGTTTGCATCTCCGTCCACTGATCCTCCACAGAAGAGCAGCAATATGTTTTCAAAGCTCCTCTCCTCCGATGTTTATGTTTGTTGATTTCATCCCCAAAGCCCACTGCAGATCTGTGGTATCAACTCATAAATGTTTGATTAGGAGTTAACGAAGAGGTAAAGCAACGGCATTCTGCTAAATCAAAAGAGACAGATTCAAATCAGCAAACACTCAGCAAACCAAATCTTGAATAAGCCTCGTTATTTTCCACGCGACACTTTTTTCTGCCTTATTTAAGAAAACAGCCTGCCGTTTTGCTGAGCTGTGCAGCAGAAGCCAATAGTTGATTAAAAACTTTTTCCTTCACTGATTCATTTCTAGATGGCTTCTGCAACCTTTCTTGAAGGTGATTTTTCCACTACTGAGTGCAAACTTTCTAAATTAGTTTCAGAAATGATTCAAAGGTTTTCAGGTCACAAATTCAGTGGCATCCTGTCTGTAACCTATTTATGTAAAGCTCTTCAATCCCAAAAAAGAAACACAAATTTCAAGTTTTAAACACGGGCTCTCTCTGAAGATTCGGACTGTTTTTAATAAGACAACAAGCAAACCACACTATTCAGAAATGTTGGATGCAGACATTGCATTTGCCTCCAAACGTTTAAAAACAGCTAAACATAAATCATCCAAAGTGAACGCATTGGCAGACACGTTTTTGATTTCATTGATAGAAACTTGGATGGTAAATCAAACTGGCGAGGAGGCTTGCGGAGGTTCCATGTTGCCGGCTGGATGCTGCCTTGGAGGACATGGTTTTGATTGTAGGAAAACTACCAATAAAAAGCACACAAGTGGTTCTAGTTAAGAGCTGTTTGCTTGGATGTGGCTTAACCCCAATGAAAGGACATGATTTAATTACTCTGCAGCTTTAATGCGCCTGATGTTGCTTTAGAATGCACAGTGTGTAATCTTTTTTTTTTAACCGACTGTGATTCATCTTTAAAGGAAAACATGTTTCCAAGTCTGCTGCTTAAGGAGTGGAATGGTCTTTTCATACTCAATGGTGCAAATGAATTTACACCAGCATGGCCACTTTAAAGAAACTTGTCTCCTGTTTTCCTGCAGCAGGATTAGCAGTTTCTTACACAACTTTTGTTTTGTTGTTACCTGTAGTGCATTTAGTTTTTGCAGATTACAAGGTCTTTAAATCAGGAAATTCAACATGCCACACAAAAATAGGGTGAACTTTCTTCAATTGTCGCAAACAAAAACATAAACTAAATAAACCGAAAAGATTTACGAGCCTCTTCAAATTTATTGCATGTGCCATTTAAAACTTTTCCCCACCTTAAACTGGTTTGTGCATAAACAAGCTTTCAAACTGCGATTGTGTCCCAAACAATTTCTAACAGTTGCAGGTAATCTAGCATATCTTTTTCCTGTCATTTGGATAAGTCATGGAGATAAAAGTCTATAAAATAAAAATATACATGGCATCTACCATAAATCCTTTTAAGCCATAGTGAAACATTTTTCAATTTACTAAAGTAAGAATAGCTTTTTGTTATCATAAATACATTTAACTGATAATTAAATGTATTTATGATACATTTAATTATCATTAATACATATGTAATAATGTATTTATGATAATAAATACATTATTATGTATTTATTACATAAATACATATGCTACAATATAAATACATATAAATAAATAAATACATATGTATTACATATGTAATACATATGTAATACATATTACATATGTACATATGTACTGTATATGTAATACATATGTAATACATATGTAATACATATGTACTGTATATGTGATACATATGTAATACATATGTATTACATATGTATTACATATGTAATACATATGTAATACATATTACATATACTAGTGATAATTTAGCTCACTAGCAAGTTTGACATTTGCTAGCTGTGGCTAAGCTAGTTAAATCTGGATACAAACGTTTTGAATATTCTGATCTTCGTCATGGTAACATTTTCTCTGCCAGCTAACGCTAAAATTAGTTCTTTAGCAACAACGCGCTCAAGGTTAAGAACCTTTCCTTGCTAGCCAGTTTGACTTTAGTTCTAGCACCATTGCTAAGCTAGTCAAAGCAGAATAAAAACTTTTCAAACATTCTAATATGGCATCATGTAAACATTTTCTCTGACAATCACACCTTAGCTGTGACCTTAGTTAGCAACAGCTGCCTCAGGGTTAAGAACCTCCCATTGCTCTTTAGCGCTGTGGCTAAGCTAGCTAAATCTGGATACAAACTTTATATCCTGATAGGGTCATGTTAACATTTTCTCTGATAACTGCTGCTAAGCTCTGTCCTTCATTAGCAACCACAGGCTCATACTGTTAGCGTTAGCTGCTTCGCTAAGCTAGTTAAATACATTTTTTTACTTATCATGAGATCTAATTGTCCAAACTTCACTGGCATTTAAAGGGATATTTTTACAAGTAGCACCTCCAAACTTAATTATATCTGTATCTTTTTGTAAGCAATTTCTAAACATTTAATTGTATTTGATTTCTTGCTTTTAATCTCATGGGCTATAAGTATATTTAATACTTTTTTCTTCTCTATTTATCTTATGAAACACTTCATAGCTACTGCTTAAAAATAATTCTCATATTTTATGTCTCTTACGTTTCGTGTTACTTTATTCAGTTTGACTTGAACAGCTAAATATAAACATGAAGCTAATTGCCAGGGTTTTTTTTTACCAGAGGAACCACAGCCATTGTTTTTTTCAGACTCAAGGCTTGCTCTGCATCTCTGACTGTATGTGAAAACCTGTCTTGTGGGGTCACAGCAGCAAAGCGTCTTCTCTTTTCTCTTTTTTCTTCTTGTGTTCTGTGTAGGATGCTTATCGTTTCAATCTCCTCTTGTTTCCTTTTTTGGCCTTTCCTGTCAACCCTGGCAGAGCCGTCTGATGTCACAGACGACACTCATTAGAGTCAGAGATAAAAGATGATAAGGAAGGATGCATGCGGTGTTTAACAGAAACGGCTCAGGACTGATAAAGCTGGGTGATTTAAAGGTAAACTGTAACTATGATCAAACCACGAAAGCCTAAACAAGAAGAGGAAAAAGAGAGAGAGAGTGAAAGACGCGTTAAAAAGCAGAAATGTTTGCGGTTCGGAGTCTTTATAAGACACCTTGAACAGAGAGGTTGTTCATACCAGAATTTCTGTTTCACATCAGATGTGCGTCGCCTCAGGTGAACCTGTGCAGCCGCGTGATGAACGTCTGCAGCTACCAGTGCAGATATTCACTTAAGATCAGAGACGCAGCTCTGGAAAAAAACAGCTGTCTATATTTAATCAAGGCGAATAAACAAGGAGTTTAAACAACTCATTTATAATTTAGATTAGCATACATTAAAAACGCTCATTTTAATCTTTTTATTAATATGCATCAACGATATTGTATAAATATGCAGTTTTATGCAAATACCGTGCCCGTTTTCTGTTTGTATTTAATTCTGTTTCCCAGCTGTGGATCATCATTCTCATTCAAGGCAACAGACTCAGATTAAGTCGAATATTAAGTCACAGCATGGGAGTGTATAAATATTTCTCAATTAAAAACTCTGAAGACCAGCTACTGTATCGGCATTAAAAATGCATCGGCGATGGGAGGAAAACAGGGGAAGGCAAGTTACCAGTTTGATAAGACATCAGAACTTCAAGTCTACATCTTTGAACTGTGTTTTCTTTTCCATCTTTCCCTCCTCCAATCAAGCAGTTGCAACGGCTAGCACTTTTTAGCTGTTTTGGAGGCTGTTACAAAATCTGGGGGATGTAAGGACCAGCCAAAACATGCTGTGCCTCTGTTATTCATGCCTTCTGATGTTTTTTCACAGAATGTCCTACATTTTGCTGCTTCTTGCGTGAGCTGCCACTTCTCTGTTGATGCAAATGAGGAGTTTTGTTCCAAAATGTGAGTGGTGTGACAGGCGACTGCTGGAAAATGACTGAAAAAGGGGCTGAACTTTAAAAAACAGTCGCTGTGACCTGATGGAAATACGCTGAAACATTCAATATCACTCTGAACAACAGATAAGGTTTTATTTTTTACAACAAAGCTGAAAAAATGGGAGTGGCGTCACCACATCTGCATTGAATGAAACGTTCATTTTCTCGGTTTTAAAACTTCATTTTACGCCGCAAAACCACAAAATCTTGGTTTAATTTCTAGTACAAATATCTTGGTACACTTGAAATGAGACAAAACTATCTGACAAGTAACTTTTCAATGAGAACTAGGAGCTTGTTTTAAGCAAATAACTCCTTAATATTGATGGAAAAGTACCAGCTATAAGTGAAATAACATTTGTCAGATTATTTACTTTTTAATCAATATCGACTTGAAACAATCTTGCTGATACGTTACTTGTAGGTTAGTTTTGTCTTGCTAAGATATTTCCTCTAGAATTACTTGGTAAGATTTAGTTTTTGCAGCGCAACATGAAAGTTTTTATTAAGTTAAAACTGTCGACTCGTAAAAACATTAAAGCAGGACAGAAGTATCCAGGCCACTTCAACTGACCACGAACCAATCATGGTTTTAAAGCAGAAGGAAAAGGACATCGGAACTTCTCCGTTTTCAAATAAAATAAGTTTGGTGTGCAGATTTGCTATTTGTTTCGCTGTGAACTTTAATAAACAATAAAAACTAGAAACAATATCCTTTCATGCATTCAGAACACCAAGAAGCATTTAACCAAATGCAGCTGAACTTGGGCAGCTCTGCCGCCTTCAACTCTAAGTTTGACTTCAGTTTTTTAGTTTTTTGTTGCATCTCTGACCCAAGACTCAGAAAATTTAAAGGGGCAGTAGCCTGCATTTTCCAGGAACATAAAATAAACTTTATATAATAACTGTGTTATCTTCAGTTGTCATAAAAAATAAAAATGCTAAATATATCAACTATGACCTAATTGTTCTTCCTGATTTACCGCCTCTGTCTCTTTAAACCCTCCTGCTCTTTCTGAAGCTCCGCCTTCAGGAAGTCGTCACAACATGGCTCCTCTATTAACCCTTTAACAACATTTTTGAGAAGTAGCTCCTGTAATGAGCTCAGGAGTTTCACCAGGTGTTTGCTAAATGCTGCTGGCTAGTCTGAAGGAGCTCAGTGGGGAGGAGCTACACGTTGGAGGCGGGGCTAGGTCCACCCTGGTGTTTTGAACAGCTGAATGGTTGCCATGGAGATTAAAGGTGTGTTTTTGATGAGGGAGTATGATTTTTCTATGTGTATACATACACCCACATGTTTTACATGGTACTGCCCCTTTAAATTGAAAGTTTAAAAACAAATTACATGGAGTTTAAATGTTTTGAGTCGATTCTCAGATTCAGTAGAGGTTTGCTGGATTAGAGTATAATCGGCTCGGTTAAACTACACACCTGGCTATTTTAATTTACACAGAAATAAAACATTAATATTGGTGAACTAAACTGTTTGTTATTCTTAATTAAATATTATTTGTCATTTCCATCAATTTCATAGCTAAGAACTACTTTGTGTTGATCTTTAGCATAAAATTACAATAAAACTTTGTGGTTTGTGGTTATAAAGTGATTTTATGGAGCACAATATATTTAATGAAGCTTATTTTTCTGTCTTTAGAACATTTACATGACTCATTACATCATTTCATTTTTTTGTTTAGGTTTTCTACATAAATAAAGTTTATTGCACACTTTGCTGAAAAGTCCATGGAAACTTTGTGTTGAGGGATTTAAACATATCTTTACTTATTTATTTGGGATCATAGTGTTTATGTTATATTTAACATGTATGTTATTTAGGAAGGTGATATAATAAAAAGTGGATAGAAATAATTTGTTTTTACACAATTTGTTTGTATTTTTTCATAGGTATAGTCTGCCTTCCTTTAAATCAAAAGAAATCAATAATGTGGATTTTAACACTAAAACATTCAACGTTATGTTTTATTTATGAGTAAAAACCTACATTTTCTTCTTTAAGTGCAAATAAATCTTTATTTTGCATCATCAATCTTAAGTAAATTAATATTAAATGAGATATTTTAGAATTTTATATCAAAAATTTAACAGATGAAATTGGTTAAATTTGAATATTACTTACCCATAATCAATTTAAATAAAAATATTTTATTTAAAACTAGTCATAATTTACCAGTTTTAGTAAAAAAAAAAAATCATACACACACACATATATATATATATATATATATAATTTATAAATGTAAATATAGATTACATATATTTTAATATACATTTACATATGTTAATATGTATTATTTATTTAAATATGTTTATATTGTATTATAATTATGTATAATGTTGAAGTTATTTAAGTAACTTCAATGTCTTATAAATGTTATAAGATAATGTCAATATTATATTTAAATGCTGTATGTATAGTGTGTGTGTATGTCCGTGTGTGTGTATTTTTTGTATATATATTGATATTTTCATATTTGAATCTAGTTTAGCTATCATGGTGTTTTTTCTAGATTGTAATGTTTTTATTTTTCATTTCTCACTTGTTGGTCTAATAAAAGATTTTCTTATCTTACGTCCATCTATTCATCTCTTTCCTTATTTTGGAGAAATTCTCCTGAATGTTACATATTTATTACAATGTATTGCTTTTTTCTGAGTGGGCCGTGAATATCGCGCATCCGGCCCTGTGCGTCATGAATAATGCGCGCTGAGCGGCGCAGAGGGAGGCGCTGTCTCTTTAAGAGGCTCAGCCTCTGCAGAAACAATCGTACAACCCCCCAACAAGTCATCGGACCTGTCAATCAAGCGGTCGGCGCCTTTGAAGCCGGGACTCCTCGCCTTGTCTTGGGCTCAAATGAGCTGTTTGCTGCTGTAGCGAAACATTGGTCTTCCACCAAGCAGCCAGCCGGGGAACGACGCCACATCTCAACTTTTTCTCTGCATGTGGCGGGGCGAACATTTCCCTACTTTCTCCTGGAGGCGCTCCACACTTGAGGATACTACTTAACTGAGAAAGTCACTTCTTTATTCATACTTTTTTACGTTTTTTAAAAAACATACTTTACAAGAGGAGGTGGGGGCAAAAAGTCCAAGGTGAGGGAAGTAGTCATGCCTCAGCTCAGTAGCGGCGGAGGAGACGACCTGGGAGCGAATGATGAGATGATAGCGTTCAAAGACGAAGGAGAGCAGGAGGAGAAAATCCAGGAGAACGCCTTCACGGAGCGAGACCTGGCCGACCTCAAGTCCTCTCTGGTGAACGAGTCGGAAATAAATCAAAGTCCGACCTCGGCGGTAGGTGGCTCAGTGTGTGTGTGTGTGTGTGTGTGTGTGTGTGTGTGTGTGTGTGTGTGTGTGTGTGTGTGTGTGTGTGTGTGTGTGTGTGTGTGTGTGTGTGTGTGTGTGTGTGTGAACTTGTTTTATTTTACGCGCTGAATGAGACCAGAATTTCTGCCTCCGGGGGTAAAAAGCGATGGGATTCCCATGCTGCCCGGAGTGAAAACACGCCGTAAAAGTGAGATAAAGTGGATAAAAAGTGGCGTTTTTTCCGCCTCACCTGAGTCCGAGTGTTGTTGTTGTTCCAGGCGGTCAGACGGGGACAGCAGGGCGAGCAGAGGGTCTTCCAGGACAAACACCGAGAGCATCTCGACGGAGGTAAGAAGGAAACTTCACAGTACTCGTTAGCGCGCCGCTCTGTCTGAGAATGACTACAAAAATCAAGTGTTTTTGGTTACGGGATGCGCTGTAGCTTTAAAACCAACTTCAAAGCAAGACTCTAAAGATGTCCAGTTATCGGGCTTTGCTCTGATCCATCACCTGTCAGCAGGACTGCGCTGTTGTTTTCATTCAAAGCTAAAAAAATACGCCTCCCACGTCAAGACGAGCAGTTTTTAACCACTAAATTAATCCATGAAACGTCAGAATCTCTTCGGTTACCGGGCAGTTAATGAAAAGTTATCTCCGGGTGTCCTGGGCGTCTTTGCGTAACTATGAAGATGAAGAGAAAATATGTAAAAATTCACCCGGTTTTATCTCATGAAGAGCAGATTTGAGCTCCAATGACGCCAATGCCGATTATTTCATCCAGAGAAATGGATGTTTTTACTCCGAAGACACAGATTTCTGTTTCCCTCAACGTATTAAATGCATCAAAACAAAGAGTTTCTATAAGAAATACCAAACCTAAACCAGATTTAACTAATATTCAGATCAAATCCTGTAAACGTGAGATGTAAAAATAATTAACTCTTGTTGTTTTTGTACCTAAAAATCTCCATTTTTATGTGATGAAACGTCAGGAACATAAGTGGGAATAATCTGGTCACTTCTTAAATACAACGGGATTCAAAACTCTTTTCTCATTCATCTGTTTTCCGTCGTTGAAAATAATCGGTGTTAGTCAAAATTTGAATCGAGAAAAATTGGAGCAGGCCAGATTGGTGCACTTCTGGGTTTTAGGTAAGAAACTTGTAATAATTTATCTTTCTAAGCTTTCTTTACTCCACCCTTACATCATAAGTTTTATCCAAGCTTTTATTTTAGTTTCTTAGCCGCTGGAAAAGAGTAGCTTTGCTCACATTAACCCTTTCATCGCCAGCAGACGTGTTTTCCACAAATGAAACGGTTAAAGACGAACTCAGTGTTTCCACACTGGAAGGATTTTTAAGAGAGAGATTGTGAGGAGAGGTTGGACATTTAGTCAGCGCGGTTCAGGCTGCGCTGCACTCGAATAGCTTTGGAAAGATTAACTCTTGATTTGAAAAATAAACGTCTGTTTTAATAAATAATTCACAGTTATAGTGCAGTTCAAGCTCTGCTTGTGTTTCTGTGCAGAGACCTTTGTTGTGTTTTGCCTGGTTTGACTTTAACTGACTTCCTACATGCGTAGATTTAATGTTTTGTGTTTTAAAATGTCTTCAGCTCTGTCGCTCAGATCTGTCACTTCTTCTGCAGAGTGGCTCTGTTTCATCTTAGGAAAGCTGTTATTAATGAAATCACCTAATGCTAATCATAGTGTGCGTCTTCCTTTCTAGTATTTGTGAAATTATCCCTGTCACAGTGAGATCTGCTCATGTTTTGGCATTTAGAGGCAATTTTGAAGGAAAATTGCAGCTTTTTCTCAACTTTGGGAACAGAGTGATTAAGTTTTTTTTTGCTTTTGCCACCCAAAAAGAACAGAGTAACTTCCCTCCCTGTGTGCAGCACATTTTGAAAGTGTGTAGTTTTACTTGGCAGCTTTAATTATAGGTTTCCCTCAGCCGTTTCTCTCATTTCAGTCCTTACCAAAAGAAGAAATGTCGTCACGTCGGGGTCGTCTCAGGAAAAGTCTTCATCAAAACCGGATTCTGCGGTTTCAAATGGATCCTTGAGACAAATTGAAACCAGTAGAAATCTGTATTAGCAGAACTGCAATCTGGCCAGAAGTGCTTAGCAGTGACAATTGTGGCTAATTGCTTTGTGTTGCAGTTTCGGTCTGAGCAGGTAAATAACCCAGTTATGTGTGACCCAGAGAGAGAGAGAGAGGCCCCTCGCTTAATAAGGCGGCTGCTGCTGGAAGTGAACGTAGTTCACGCCTCTGGGCTGCAGGTGACGGCTTGCTGCTGTTGTTACATATACATCTAGTCTGCGTTCGTGCAAGGATGCGACATGATGCAACCGCTTGGTAACAGTTTACCTGCTTTGCATGCACGTTTATTCTGGACGTGTTTGTTTCCAGCCGTCAGATTTAGCTTTTGAGAAAGACGATGTAAAGTTGCTTTTGAACCTGTAAACATAATTTTTGTGTTGTTTCTTCTTTCTTTTAACCTCAGTGTCGAAGCAACAAGATGGAGGCATGTACAAGTCGCCGGCGTATCCCGGGTATCCGTTCCTGATGCTGCCGGACCCTTACCTCCCCAACAGCTCGGTTTCTCCATCGGTAAGTCGGCTCGTCCTGTTCTTAGCCCTTCCTGCTGCCTGCTGGGCTCTCATTTTTCTCCTCATTGTGTGTTTTGTCAACCGGAGGCCGTATTTATACCCGGCCTTTCAATCCAGGGCAAGTTTTTCAAATCAGATCTTCAGAATCCGCTTTGAATGCTATAGAAATGACATGGCCGTCTTCTTGTTTTTGGTATTTTCTGCTTCTTTTTACTCAAAAAAAGTCAAAATCTGTTTGTTTTTATAACTTTTAATGCATGTTTTGAAAAACAGACTGTAATTATTACAGAAAACTGTGATGTGACTGTTGCCAATCAATATTTCTGGAACATTTTGAACTCTAATTAGAATTTTGAAAAACTCTTTATGTGTTTTGACTACATACACTGCAAAAACACAAACTCTTACCAAGTAATTTTGATCTAGTTTTTGGAGCAACTATCTTATTACACTTGAAATAAGAGTAAACTAACTTATAATTAACTTTTCAGAAAGAAATAAGTAAGTAATTCCTTAATATTGGCAGATTATTTCAGTTGCAACATGGGGAAAATGCTTTGTTATAAGTGAAATAATTACTTTTTCATCAACATTAATGAATTATTTACTTCTATATTTTTCTGAAAAGTTACTTGTAAGTTAATTTTGTCGTATTTCAAGTGTACTAAGATATTTGGACTAAACTAAAAAAAAACTACGTGGTAAGATTTTGTGTTTTTGCAGTGCAATGGACAAAATAAAATAAATTGAGGCTTATTGTGTTCAGAGGAGGCGGCTGTCGCCTCACAGTGAAATAACGAAATAAAAGGTTTTTATTGTTACTTTGGTGAACTCTGCTGACAGTCGGAGTGCGATCGCTGCTGTTTCTGTGAGGTTTTTCCATCTACACACACACACACACACACACACACACACACACACACACACACACACACACACACACACTCTCAGGTGCGCGAGTGATAAGAGGGTTTTGTCGCGGCCCTAATAACAGCTGAGCTTTAGACGCAGATCTGAGACGTTTTTCGCATCATTTCTCATTTATAAGAATTTGTATTTGTTGCTGTCAGTAAATTCCAGTTAATGATGTTTAAACTGTTGTTGGATTGTTAGTTTTACTGCCAGTAAATCTGTAAATATGATTAAATGGACTGACTGTGTGCAGTTTAGTGATAAAAATCACATTTCTTCATGAGCAGCAGTGTCTTTTTTAAGAGCAGGACCTGAAAACAGTAATACATTTTTTTTATCGCATGTTGTGACAAAACTTGTGAAGAAAAGAGTTTTTCCGTTTTTTCACTGTCTGTAACTCACTTGTTTAGTATTTAAATGGCATTTTTGATCTCCGTTTTATTTATTATTATTATTTAAAATCATCTGGAAGCTTCCTGATAAAACAAGGTGATTTATTTATTTATTAGTTTTTCTTTTACGTGGAAATAAAACGTCCCAGAAATGAATCTAAATGATTATAGGTTTGATCCATGATCACTGTGAACTGAATCACTGCAAAAACACAAAATGCTACCAAGCGTTTTTTTTTTAGTTTCTAGAAAAATGATCTTATTACACTTGAACTAAGATAAAACTAACTTATAAGTAACTTTTCAGTAA
The DNA here is from genome assembly GCF_904066995.2 of Poecilia reticulata. Classification (NCBI taxonomy): domain Eukaryota; kingdom Metazoa; phylum Chordata; class Actinopteri; order Cyprinodontiformes; family Poeciliidae; genus Poecilia; species Poecilia reticulata. Next base: position 1,061,869 of record NC_088843.1, on the reverse strand, counting down.
GAGCTTGTTTTAAGTAAATTATTCCTTAATGTCGAGGGAAAAGGAGATTATTTAATTTGCCATGTTGTAAGTGAAATAATCTGATTTCCCATCAATATTTACCTGAAACAAGCCAATATATCTTGTTGACAAGTTATTTGTAAGTTAGTTTTGTCTTATTTTAAGTGCAATAAGATATTTGCTCTAGAAACTAAGCAGAATTACGTGGGTAGATTTATTGTTTGTGCAGTGAAACGTTCTTGTCGCTCATTTTTAAAAGTTTTTTTGTTGCCGTTGCTTTAAGCTGCTCATCCGGCAACATGATCAACAGCCTGGTGGCGTCTGATGAAATCGCTTCAGAAAGATGGAGGCAGGGCTGAAATAAAGAGCTCTTCCCTTCCCTCTTTCTCTTTCCGTCCTTTTTCTTTCTGCCGTTCTCTGAACTCTTCCTCTCTCTTTCTTTCTTTCTCTCTTTTTGTCTGTCCTCTTGTTGCTGCCTCCGTATATGTAGGGCGTCGTTTCCGGGCGCCTCTACCTGCCAGCTGAAAGTGGGTGATGAAAGTGTCATGGCGGCTGAAGGTGTCATGGCGGCTGAAGGTGTCATGGCGGCTGAAAGTGTCATGGCGGCTGAAGGTGTCATGGCGGCTGAAAGTGTCATGGCGGCTGAAGGTGTCATGGCGGCTGAAAGTGTCATGGCGGCTGAAGGTGTCATGGCGGCTGAAAGTGTCATGGCGGCTGAAGGTGTCATGGCGGCTGAAAGTGTCATGGCGGCTGATGGTTGTTGGTTTGATGCGATGGATGATGGTCTGCAGGTCTGGGGAACCGACGGGGAAATCACAGGTTGTTTTTGTTTCGGCGAGAGAAGGTGGCGCGTTTCTGACGGAGTGAGTCCGTTTGCTGGGCACCAGAACCAGATCAGAACCAGAACTACATCAGAACCAGAACAGATCCAGATCAGAACCAGATCAGAGGAGAACCATTGAGATTTTTTCTAGCACTTTGAGATTTTTTCTAATGAAAAGTGCGGTACAAATAAAATTTATTATTATTATTATTATTATTAGAACAACATCAGAACCAGAACAGAACCAGTCTTCTTTCTTAGCTTGAACTCTTGCTCTTCTTTTTCTTAATTGGCTGCATTTGTTCAGGAAGCAGGAAATTATTTTAAGTTTCTCTTTATTCTCTCTATCGCAGCAGAATCGTTTTCAAAAACACAAAAATGACTCATTTCTGTCAACGTCATGAAATGATTATTAGGGATTCACTGATTGCAGTTTTCTGTCCGATTATCAATCTTTAAAAATCCCGATCTTATTATTCTGATTTTTACCAATATTGTTTTAGCTTTTTGTCTAAAATTTAGCTAAATCGATCAAGAAAGTCACTGAGTTTAAACAGTGGAAGCAGAAATGTTTACAAAAGCAAAAAAAAATCATAAAAAATATTAATTTCTATCAGTGTAATGTGATTTTCTAATGAATTTTTGCTTGTTTCTATTCAGTGTGGAAGAGTTTGGTTAAAATAAAACTCTTTGGTCGAAGATTGAGACCTTCATTGGCTGCAGCTCTCTTTTTATTTGAGTTTAATCTTCCAGCCATCAGTTACAGCAGCATATCGACGGAAGAAAACCTGTTTCTGAAAACCTGAATCTGAAAACCTGCCTCTGAAAATCTGAATCTGAAAACTTGTTTCTGAAAACCTGTCTCTGAAAACCTGTCTCTGAAAACCTGCCTCTGAAAATCTGAATCTGAAAACCTGTTTCTGAAAACTTGTTTCTGAAAACCTGCCTCTGAAAATCTGAATCTGAAAACCTGTTTCTGAAAACCTGTCTCTGAAAACCTGAATCTCTGAAAACCTGAATCTCTGAAAACCTGAATCTGAAAACCTGCCTCTGAAAATCTGAATCTGAAAACCTGTTTCTGAAAACCTGTCTCTGAAAACCTGTCTCTGAAAACCTGTATCTGAAAACCTGCCTCTGAAAACCTGCCTCTGAAAACCTGTTTCTGAAAACCTGTCTCTGAAAACCTGAATCTCTGAAAACCTGTCTCTGAAAACCTGCCTCTGAAAATCTGTTTCTGAAAACCTGAATCTCTGAAAACCTGAATCTCTGAAAACCTGCCTCTGAAAACCTGCCTCTGAAAATCTGTTTCTGAAAACCTGAATATGAAAACCTGTCTCTGAAAACCTGTCTCTGAAAACTTGTTTCTGAAAACCTGTCTCTGAAAACTTGTCTCTGAAAACTTGTCTCTGAAAACCTGAATCTGAAAACCTGTTTCTGAAAATCTGAATCTGAAAACCTGTTTCTGAAAACCTGAGTGTGTTCCTGTAAAACTGTAAAACTGCTGAGCTCATTGCGAGAGCATCAGCTGAACGACAGAAAGTTCAGCATTAAGTTTATTAGTTGTCTCTGTGATTCCCCTCCGCGCAGCATGTGGGTTTGTTTTCACTGTAAAAACTCCAGTCCAGTTGTTTAAATCTGGGTTTTTTTAGGGGGGCTTTTTGGAGAAAATGAATACAAACAATTCAGTTGGTTCAGTTATTAATCTAAAAATTTAACTAATTTTCTGTTTAGACAGAAAAACATTTTCCTATTGCAAAAGGCAGAGTTGGGTAGTTACATTCACTCAGTTAGATTTGCTTGAGTAACTTGTATTTATGAGTAATTTTATTTTGAAGTATTTCTTCTCCTACTTGAGTAACATTTCTGGATTTTCTACCCACTGAATGAAAAACAAACAAGTTTTAACCAGAAATCCACCAGACAGACTCACACATGCAGTTTTTGCAAAGGTTTATTGAAATAAACAAATTTTAGAACATTTATTTAGTCATTTTGGTCCTTAAAATACCCAAATGTTATATTTTGCTCCGTCTGAAATGACTGATAAACCGATCAGTCACTCAGACTTTTTACCAGATGCTTTTATTGGGCGGCTGCTGCGGCTCGTTTTCCAGTAAAAACACGTTGACGCATTTCTGCTCTGCCTCCTCTGGACGTTTTGCTGTTGTCACATTTATGCAGATATGGGAGGAAATGGCCAGAGAAGATTTGTGGGATTAGCAGATTAGCTTGTTGCCTTTGTGTGCAGCTTTTATCTGGATTGTGTTTTGTGTTTTCATGGCTGCTGCTGAACTTCATTACACCGAGTTGCATCTCAGCGCTCGGCATGTTTGTTGTGTTCATCTGCAAGCCTTAGGCTGCTGTTTGTATCCAGAGTTCATGGTGTGTTTTCTGAGCTAATGTTTGCTGTGTGTGTGTGTGTGTGTGTGTGTGTGAGTTGCAGTGTTTGTGCATAACATTGCGGATTAAACGCAGACAGTTTTCTTTTTAAAGGGAGTCGAACCAAAGCAGAGGAAAGATTTCCTGTAGACATAAAAGTCGTTTTTTCCTCCTTCAGATTCGTGTTTGCTTTGTGCCGTTTTCACCTTTTCTCCCTCTGTTCTCGTCTCTGACGTCTTCGCCATCAGTTCGCCGGTCTTTCGTCATCCTCTCGTCCTCTGAGATAACCTTCAGGCATCTGGGAACTAAAGGGAGAAATGACAAAAGCTCAGAAATGTTTGATTTTCAGGTCTCTGCTTTTTTACTTTCCTGGACTTTAGTGATCAGACGTTATAGATGATTGGATAGAAATCGGAACATCATGAGGAACAGAGAGGAAGATATTTGTGTTTATGCAGATGTTGCACTTTTCCAAAGTTATTCTCTTACTGGAATCATGTAAAGTTTTAAAGGTGTTGCGTGTTTTTGCTTCATATAAAGGCAAATATATCTCCTTTTAGACCAATTTAATGAGTGAAGCTGCATTTCTTACAAAATTAACTCATTTAAAAGCAAAACTTTCTATAAAACTCAGTACAAAAAGTAGATATAAAGAGAGGAAATGAGGAAAAAAAGCAGATGGATGTTTAAAAAGACAAAGCTCTGCAAATGTTTTCTTTAGATGCTTTTTGTTTTTCATATTAAATAAATATCTTTGTACATATGCAGATGACTGCATTGGTTTTACCCAAAATCAGCAGTTTGCATTGATCGATTGCGTCATAGAAATGGTTCACGTTTGTGGGCTGGTTGCCACCAAAGCACTTCGTTATTTCAGACGGATTTCTCTAAAAGCAGCAGCTGAGCTGGTTAATTCAAACTGAACCTTAAACAACATGATGCCAGAAAATCCCATAAATGAGTTTTAAAAAAAAGAGACTTTCTATGAAAACTGCAGCTCTGCGTTTGATGATTATCAATATTTGATTGAAAATTACTGCGAAAACACAAAATCTTTTTGTTTAGTTTTTGGTGCAAACATCTTAGTTCACTTGAAATGAGACAAAAGAGACTTTTCAGCAAGACGTAGGCGCTTGTTTTAGTCTATAATTCCTTCAATTTTGTGAAAAAGTTCTAGTTCTGTTGGTAGATTATTTTGCTTATAACACTGAAAAAAATTTTTTGTTTTAAGTGAAATAATCTGCCAATCAGTTAAAGGAATTATTGACTCATTTAGGGGTAGAAAAGGGAAAAAGAAAACTAAAATCAATGAAATAAACTAGCCAACGATCTAGTTTTTGTTTATTTGTTGTTTGTAGGAAATGGAAACATAAAAATATGCACATTTGCTGTGTTAAAAGAACAAACTTATTCTCAGAAGAACAGAATTTGAGTCACTTTTTTAATTCAATAAATTTGATCAAAGCTGATCAAAGTCTCCAAAATCTCAGGATTGATGCGATTCTCAGTTTAAAAGCTCTTTAATTAAAAGATTAATTATGTGTGTTGTAATTTTACCCTGATGTAAAAATGAAAAGTGAATCACTTCCAGGCCATTGTTGAACTGCAGTTGGGGGCCACACAGACTCAATCCACGGGCCTCCAGTGGCCCCCGGACCACACATTGGACCCCCTGACTTGCTGAAGAGTTACCTGTTGGCTAGTTCTGTCTAATTTGAGCTGTACTAAGATACTTGCTCTCTAATCTAGAATGAAAACACTAGTTTTGTCTCTTTACGTTGCAGGCGTTGATGCTCTTTTGAAGCTTCTCTGTGGGATTTAAAGGTTTTCTACGAACCTTTGAAATCTCTCCGGGGAGATTATTCTGGTCAAAGGGTTAGCGTCTGAACCCTGACCCTAATATCTGATATTTGAGTGTGCAGTTGTTTTATTTGCTGTCAGACAGGCTGTGAAACTCCCTGTGATGTGGAAGCTGTGGTCACACGACGACGTCAGCACGCTCCGGCTTCGGCACGGTGAGCTGGAGGCTTTTACCGCCGGCCCGGCCCGGACGCTGACTGTAAACGCCCTCCCGTTAAAATTTACAGGTTTCCTCGGGATAACAGTAAATGTTTTGATTAAATTACTGTTTGACGGCGCGTTGGGCCGTCAGTGGAATTTACGAGCTTGCTCGGCGCGCGCCGCTCTCGTCTCGTTTGGGGGAATTTCCTGCTCGTTTGACACTTCATTTCACAGACCAAAATTGAAAAATTGACAGGAAGACGTGGCGTGTTTGGGAACGGGAACTTTGAAACATCATTTCTAACAAGTCTGGAGGCTCTGCTGTTTGTTTTGGATGAAATATTAAAGCAGGGGTGTTCAAAGTGTGGCCCGCGGGCCATTTGTGGTGCGTGGACTGAGTTTGTGGGGTCCACAAACTGCAGTCTAAGAATGATACGGCTCATCCAGTGGAAGTGGTTGATGTAGATGGAGACTTTTTATTTTTAAATTAGGGAAACATTATTATTTACTTGAGTAACTTTTTTTTTGAAGAATTTACTTTCAGGACTATTTTTACCAAGCTGTACCTGAGTAATTTCATATGAAGTGTTTCTGCTCTTACTAATTTCTGGATTTTCTACCCAAAAACAAACTGATTTGGAAACATTTTATTTAGTTTTATTTGTTACTTATGAGTTATTGTCATTTTCATCCTTAAAATAACAAAATTTCCACTAAATTTTATGCTTTGATCTGACTGATAATGTAATTTTTAAATATTAAATGATCATTTGATCAGTAACCAACATAATTTTCAAGTACAGCACTAAGTATTTATCTTTTTATAACCGAGTTTTTATAATATTAGAACTTTGCTGCATCCAAGTCAGGTTTTTTATTTACTTAACAATTGAATATACTAAGAGTTTTTAAAGAAAGTTGTTCAATTAAATCCAGATGAATCAGAAAATTAATTTCCTAAAGTGTAAAATCTTATAAAGTTATGGATCTACAACTTATTAATTTGTTTTATTTTTATTTTTTCTTGGAGCTTTTGACTCAACGATTTTGGCGCAAAAAGTTTGTACACCCCTGTTGCCTCACGTTGCCCGAATGTTGCCGCTTCCTGGCTTCCTCTGAATCTGTGAACAGAAATGTCCTTTTTGACGTTTTTTTCCTGCTTTCATTCAGAAATCAGCTGCTGACGACGACGGGCTCCTCGTCTCTTTTCTTCCCCGCTGCGTTTTCCAAAATAACAAAATGAATAAATAAATGCAATCCTGCCAAGATCAAGGGAGCGCCGTGTGTGTGTGTGTGTGTGTGTGTGTGTGTGTGTGTGTGTGTGTGTGTGTGTGTGTGTAGAAGTCGAGGATCTCTCCACTTCCTTGTTTCATTGTACTACGGTGTTGACAGGGGGGTTGCTCAGCCTTCCTCTAGTCCTTCGGTAAACAATGGCAGCAATGCAGGCTGAGGCCTCGCTAATCCACCCCACTTCAGGGAGCGCAGACCCGGGGGCCGGGATGAGCGGCGCGGGGGCCGGGATGAGCGGCGCGGACCCCCCCTGGCCTCTGACCGGCTCTGATAAGAACACAAATACTCGGATTTAAGAGGCAGAAAAGAAAAGAGGCTTTCAGTGGAAGGCAGCAATTCTTTTTTCTATAAATTTCTCCAAACATTTTTCATGTTAAAGTTCCAGAAACGTGGTCAGTTTTCAATAGGGATGTCCAAAGTGAGGCCCGGGGGCCATTTACGGCCCTCTGAAGGATTTTGTGCGGCCCCCTCGGTTCCACAATGGAGTAAATCTGGTGCACAAGTTGCTGCAGTTGGACCATTTCTCATCTTTTAGGGGAAGATTTTTTATTTGTATCTATTTTTTATAGACAAATCAATGTTTCTGCTTTCATCTTTGCTTTTGGAGACACTAAAACCACAGACATCGACTTTCACTCAGACACACATCATCTACAACTGTCTGAAAACAAAACTGTTCAAAACCTTTTTTATGTTTTCCACAATTCACAAAAATCTGACTGATTTTAATCAAACTTTACATTTTTAGTTTAAAGGTGTTCATGTTGTGACGGCTTCCTGAAGGCGGAGTCTCAGAGCAGGAGCTTCTTAAAGAGACAGAGACCCTTTTTGATAAAAGTAGCATTTTTATGACATCTGACGGTAAAAGATAATTACTGGATTGTTCTGTAAAATGATAAAATGATGCTATATAACTGGAAAACACGAAATGCTGCACCTTTAAGATAACGTTTGTGGCTCAGAAGCGCCTTAAACGTAGTGATTGTTTGGACACGGCTGGTTTTCAACATGGTGTCGGATTTAAATGATCTATTTTAATGAAACATGTAAGACGTTACAGTTACATTAATGTGTAAATCTGATGTCCTGTTTGATTTTATCAGCAAATTATAAATGTTTAAAATCTTTTGAGCTGCGTTAAAGCAGGAGAGGATCTTAAATGTAAGTTTTTAGTTGTTTTTAATAAACTTATACACAAATAAAAAGCAGTAAAGTGTATTTACACGTTTCAAGGAGTGGGTAGAAGACTCTATTTAATCTAAATAAATAATATTTGACAGCCTCATTAAATCGCAACAATAACATGGATAATAACAGCCGTAATTATTGCTCATATTGATATGCATTGTCTTAAATGATGATTTTATTTTTGGATGTTGTTTAATTTAAATGATGCCACATTGAGCTTTAAAAGGAAGAGCCATATTTAAGTCACGTCTTTAATCCCAAACGATAAATATGTCATGAAATTCTCGATATGCATCAATCAGCCGGTTAGAGATCCGGCCAATTTTCCCTTAAACGTCTCTGATCTTTGATCGGCAGATAAGAAACTGAAAAATCTGACTAATTCCCTGTTCCTTAAATGCATCTAGAGTAAAAACGTAGATATTTTTGCTCTAGAAACACGTCATCCAGCAGCATGTGTTACTACAAGCCTGGTAAATGTTAGGCAAACTATCATCTTTAGATTTACTTTCTTTGTTTTCTGTTGGTCCTCAGAAATAAAAAATCTGAATTTTTAGGCCGGGCCTGAAATAAAGTGGAAACTGGTGCCGATTAAAAATATTTAGACTCATCAACCAAATGTTATCCTGCAGAAGATGAAAATGATTTTGAATGAAGGCCGATAAATAGACTTTTAAGGGGAAGAGTTGTTGAGGGAGGCGAAGAGGAGGGTGAGGAAGATTAAAATACAAATGGCCATAAGAGCCTCTTCGCCGCCCGGCTGCAGCTTTGAAGCTGTGAAGGCACCTGAAGAGAAACGGTTCAGAAGACGCTTTCAAGAGGCGGAAATGTTTAAAAGAAGAAGAAATAAACCCCTCAGATGGCCCCGAGGTGTTTATACCTGTAATTATTCATCCACTTATTTCTTTCCGGTGGAAATGGTGCCGCAGTAAAAGACAGGTGTGTGCAGAGGAAGCGTGGCTGGTTTGATTATTATGAACTCTGTCTCAGACGTCTTAATAAAACAGCCGTTTAGCTCAGGTGTTTTCACCTTTCTGAGCTTCTGACGAGAATATTAAACTGCAACAACCTTACAGCAACTACAGATTTATATGAATGCATATATATAATACTATATATGTCTTCAGTTCTGCTTTAAAAGAAACACATGATGTGCAGATTGAATAAAATGAGTTGGGATATTTTCCTAATGGAAAAATAAAGCAAAATTTAAACTCCTTATATGCTTCATTAAACGTGAGGAGGAGTTCATTTCCCACCTTTTTGTCAAACGCAGATTAAACCGAATACTTTTTTAAATGGATAACCAAAGTAAAAAGCAGGTCAGAAATAATTCTGAGTAAATATTAGGCAAAGCTGCAATGAAAACGGAGGAAGTCATGAATTTATAGCTGTTTTTATACAGTATTTTACAAAGCTAGGCACAAACATAGGCAGCTAAATCCTATATCTGCATTAATTTCATTTAATCTTTCTTTAACCAGGACATAACATCGTAGAGTATCCTCAGCTGAAACTCAAATACAGATTTTATTGTAATTACTATTTTTTAGGTCTCAGATCGCATCTGTAAGGTGTGAAGGTCATTTAATGGAGTAGGAAACAAGTGACGGGTTGAAAGTTGAGTCTCTCTCTCTCTGTTTTGTTTCATGAGCCTCTCTATGATTTTGAGAGAGTGTGAAATTGACAATAAATGAGAGAGAAAGTGGGCCCATTAATCATGGGTTTCCTATTTGAGCGTTCACGTTCTGAGCAGCACGGAAACAGAGAGAAACCGAAACAAAGGAAACTCGACGAGAGGTCAGTAGTTTCAAACAGCAACTCTGTGTCTGGGCCTCCCGCTCTGAGCAGTCTTTGTGGGCGCTCAGAGAGTGTGTGTGTGTGTGTGTGTGTGTGTGTGTGTGTGTGTGTGTGTGTGTGTGTGTGTGTGTGTGTGTGTGTGTGTGTGTGTGTGTGTGTGTGTGTGTGTGTGTGTGTGTGTGTGTGTTCAGGATGTTGCACCCAGGTGAGTCACTAGTCCATGGAGTGAAACTTTGCAAAGTTTCTCTGTAGTTTTCTGTTGACAGAGTGAGCTGTCCAGATGTGTGTGTTCTCAGCTCGTAGTTAATCAGTCACAGCAGCGACTCTGTTGATCACAGGTGGATTTAAGAAAAAAAAAAATTTAATCTGATTTTCTGTTGTACTGCAGCGATGATGTGGTGATTACTTTAAAGCAGGAAAGATATGAAGACATGAAAATGGGAGTTTTTGAACAATTATTCTCCCATGTGGGTTCCTACTACTTCTAAAAACACTTTAAAAACAAGGTAGATAATGGAGTGCAAGCCCCGTTACCTAGCAACCAAAACGGAACTCCAGCCCCGTTACCTAGCAACTCAAACAGAACTCCAGTCCCATCACCTAGCAACCCAAACAGAACTCCAGCCCCGTCTCCTAGCAACCAAAACGGAACTCCAGCCCCGTCACCTAGCAACCCAAACAGAACTCCAGCCCCGTCACCTAGCAACCCAAACGGAACTCCAGCCCCGTCTCCTAGCAACCAAAACGGAACTCCAGCCCCGTCACCTAGCAACCCAAACAGAACTCCAGCCCCGTCTCCTAGCAACCAAAACAAAACTCCAGCCCCGTCTCCTAGCAACCCAAACGGAACTCCAGCCTCGTTTCCTAGCAACCCAAACAGAACTCCAGCCCCTTCACCTAGCAACCCAAACAGAACTCCAGTCCCATCACCTAGCAACCCAAACAGAACTCCAGCCCCGTCTCCTAGCAACCAAAACGGAACTCCAGCCCCGTCACCTAGCAACCCAAACAGAACTCCAGCCCCGTCACCTAGCAACCCAAACGGAACTCCAGCCCCGTCACCTAGCAACCCAAACAGAACTCCAGCCCCGTCTCCTAGCAACCAAAACAAAACTCCAGCCCCGTCTCCTAGCAACCAAAACGGAACTCCAGCCTCGTCACCTAGCAACCCAAACAGAACTCCAGCCACGTTTCCTAGCGACCAAAACGGCAGTGACGGCAGTTTGGGTTGCCGTCACCTAGCAACCCAAACTGAGTTCCACCATGTTTGGTTAGCTTGTTTTCCTGCTGTACAATGGCTGCTGTGTTTAGCTGATGGCTTACCATCCAGAAACTACTTGCTGCATTCCTGTTGGTTGTGCAGGAGGCTCCACTTATGCTCTTCAAAGATGGATCTGTTTGCAGTCATTTTCACGTGCAAAGGCAAACATTCTAGGTACGTACGCAGACCGATTAAGTAAAGAAATAAACGCCGCTTGGTTTTATGCCCTAAAAAAGCACAGGGAAGCGGCCATTTTGGGTCCACGGGCAAATTTTGGCCAGTTTTCATGTTTTCACACTTTAACAATCTCATTCTTGGGATTTTGGCTTTTTTATTTTCTCTTGTAATCTTATCATATAATCATCTCTTTCCCTATAATGGTCTTTCATCGGCGCGCCTCATCAGTCAAAAGGAATCAGACTCATACAGCTAGCGTAGCTGTTTGTCTCCCAGTCACTGTTTTCAGCATCTCAGCAGCAGCATAAATGTTTTAACCAATGTTGGCGGAAAACTCTTGTGAATCCAGTTTTAAAGTGTAAGGTTGAATAAACACCTGCAGCACAGAAGGACTTACTGACGGCACAGAAACCTGGGTACCACTGGAAGCACTGTGTGTTTTGGTCGATGACATCAGAGGCTGAAGAATCCGTTTGGTATTAAGGAAACATTTTGACAAAGATACTGAAGTAAATCTTCTTCCTCAAAGGATTTTAAATAATAACATCCAAATAAAGACAGAAAAAACACTTTTTAGAATCAACCTTGTGTTTTTAGGAGCTCAGATTTTATCTTACAGTTCAGTTTTTGCGTCTAAACATAGACGATTTCGATGGAGTTTGCAGAAAAACAGCAGGTGATGGTTGTTTTTGTGGTTGATCAAGTGATTTTCAGGTGATCTTACTCTTCACTAACTTTCTGTGTGGGAGGATTTTTTTAAAGAAACCAGTTGAGCTGTGGGAATTAGAGTCTTTTTTCATTTCCTCCTTCATTACTGTCAATAATCACAAAGTTTCTCTAAGCAGTCGCACTGCTTCATCTTTGTTCTTTCCTCAAAATTCACGTTTTCTTGAACTCAGATTTTTTTCTTATAGATTAGAAGGGAATCTGCATGTATGAATAAAAGAAGGAATAAGCAGTAAATCAATTAAACCGACTCAATCATTTCCATTTGCATGATTTATCTTTTTTTTCTACCAAAAACTGGACGATAAAAGTCTTCAGTCTGGTGTTTTAAGCTAAATGAAATGTGAGAATGTGTTCTTGCATTATTATTATTCTATCATTTCCATTTTGTTCTTGGAAAATGGTCTCAAAACAACATTATCGTTTATCACAATAACTTCTGGGACAATTTATCGTCCAGCACAGGCCTGGCAAAATAACCAATTCTCCAAAATCATCTTTATAAATGACAATATGAGAGAATTTTCCAGTAATATAAAACGAGAGCAAATTCTCAAAGATCGATAAACTTTAAATCCTAATTAACATTTAACACTGGAAATGTTTTAAATATCCAAAATAAATAAACAAAACAACAAATAAAGTTAGTAATGAAGTCTCTGTAAACAAAATGTTTTTAAAAAATGGCAAGTTGAGACCAAAACACCAAACTGAAAACTTTTATCACCCAATTCTGAGGATTATTCATCATGTGATTAACTGGTTTGCTGCTCATCGTGTGTGAAAGAAGCCGTTGTGCTGTTGTAGTTTCCAAACATGTCCGATTGTTGTTTTCTGGCGTTCCCTCAGGTTTCCTTGGCTCACGGCGGGACGCTGCAGCTCCTCAGCCTTTGTTTGGGCGGCTCTCTGTTCAGTCAGTGTGATCACCATATGTGAACATAAAGGACAATTTGCCTTATGTTCTTCCCCTTTGATCTCCTGTGAGGAAGATTTACGACCCGCTTGGAGGAGTGACTTTCTCCATCCACAAACCGGCTGGTTAAGCTTCACTGAGCTGATTAATGCTGTAAAAGAGATATAAACAGTTAAATATAACTGTTTTTTATTCCCTTTTGTAATACGCCTGCTGCGATAAAAGGACACATTCTTAAAAATCAATAAACTTTAAATTCTAACTCTGGAACTGGAAGATAATTTAAATAAACAAGACAACAGTATTATTGTTTATCGTGATAAATTATAGGACAGTTTATCTCCCAGCAGAATAATGGCTGTTTAAACTTGATCAGATTAAAGGTTGTTCTTAAAAAAATAAATGCCAGATTATGCCACTGTCCAGGCTTTTTGGACAAAAAAAGGTATTACGCTCTATCATTGGCGTTTTGATATTTATTCTTGATTTCTAATCTAGAATCACATTGAAATTGTCCAGAATTGAAGTTGCACACATGAAGTTGTGGTTGTTTTTTTGTTTTGCTGTGCTTCTCATCACCAAAGTACATGTTTTAATTGAGCAGCCTAATAGTAAATATGGGAGTTGCTGGATTGTGTGGACTCTTCTTATTGATTTGAGCACTGACTCATAAAAAGTCACCCCAGATATTCGACTGAAACCACTTCTGAACAAACCCCCACAGCTACTGCGTTGATGTCAGCAGCTGATAATGCCCCATAATGACTCTTCCTCCCCCAGACCTCAGCCTCTGCCGCTGACCTTTATTATCATTTTAATATGCACTTTATTAAAATAGTCATCATAAAAATAGTCAACCAGAAGCAGAGTGAAACCCCATGGTCCTCCGCCCAGTCCGTGCCCGTGGTTCTGCCCAGACCAGCTGGAGCCTCCACAGCCGCATGGAGCTGCACACATGGCTGCGATCTGAAGCGCACACACATGATGCGATGGAAAGACCAACACCTTCATGTTCTATTTATGTAAACTTGCTTAAATACACCATACTGATACTTACATGATGCGCATGCTTTCACTTCCTCCTTGCTCTTTATTTACCCTGATGTACTGACATGCTGACGGACAAAGTGGTGACGTGTTGAGAATGAAAACACTGTCCTATCGCAAGTAAGGTGCTCCTAATCAGACATTCTGCAGGTTTCTGGAGACTCTTCCAACAATTTTCATCCATATATATATATATATATATATATATATATATATATATATATATATATATATATATATATATATATATATATATATAGACATGCAGGAGCGTGGTCAAGATCCTAAAAAGCTGCTCGCTAACGCAGACTAGCATTGGTTTTAGCTGTCCAGCTGCCAACATAACAGCTAAATCTTAAATGTACGTCTGCTATATAAAAGAAAAACAGACTCAGTGCTTTGTTACTAATGGTTAACACTAGATAACTATGTCAGGAAAAAGTTTGAATCACAAAGGTGCTAGCTTGACTATGAAAACCGTAACACGTGGATGTGTCGTGGAATTCAGTGTGTTTCGGTTCAGTTACAAAATAAAGAGAAAGGCGACCTGAACACCAACTCTGACAGATCATCAGTGTTTATATTAGGCAACCAACCGCCGCTGTGTTCGCTGAGCTAATAGCAGCTGCTCTACTGCTGCTATTAGCTCAGCTATTATTAGGTTATTAGCTAATCTATTAATGTGAAAAACAAACATCGAGCCTGAAAACATAAAACTGTAACGGACTGAATGTCCTGCTGTGTGGGAAATGTTTGAGTGTTTTTTTTTTTTTTTTTTTGGTGTTGAATCCTGATGCATAAAGTGGCGTTGTTGTCAGTTGCTATGGCAACGAGTCAGCATATAGCGTAGCTGATGCAGAGAGCGATAAAAAAAAAGAAGAATACGAATGATCTTGAGTTGTTTTATTGTCTCTTTTTCACGAAATACCAGAACAAACTGAAAAAGTCCATGGCGTTTCGTCTGTTCTGAAAGTGTGACGCATGTTTTAAAAGGTTTGACAGCAGCTGGTTCTGCTTAAATTCAATCAATGCTATTGACTTCACCTGTTAATAATCTGTGAAGGTTGACATCAGTTCCTGTCGCCATCAATAGCAGGCTTTGATGCTTTTTCCGCCTCTTTGCGAACGTCTTGTTTCACTTTAGTGGTGAGAAATTTGCAGGTAGGAGAACAGGTAAATGGTGAAAAGTAGAAAGGGACAATGGTTTGCGTAAGTGCTGCATCTGTTTCTGTAATATTTAAGAGCAAAGAGAGGAATTCCCTCGTCAACAGGTTTCCTCGTAAGGAGCTCATTCATGCGTCAAATTGATTTCCTACCTTTGTTCAGACGGTTTAGTCATGCATGCTGAGGTTCTCATCCCTGTGTTTTGTGATCACTGGAAGCTTTTCCTCTGGTTTTCAGGAGAACGAGCCCTGCGGCCATAAAGACAGGCAGCACTGACGTACAAACACAGCGAGCACGCGATGGGGGCATGTTTTTCCAATCAGCACTTTATGATGGAGTGAGAAGGCTGGTTTCAAATTGTTGTTTGATTTCGGAGACGTTTGGAAACAAGACGAGGATGTGCGAAATGAAAACAAAGCCAAACGATTTTGGCTTTAATGATCACAAAGTTGATGTCATTGACAGATTGGTGTGTAACAGGAAGCCGTGCAGCTCATAATGCATCTTTTTATTCAGTGTTTTCGGTGTGTGAGAAGCTCTTGTGGTAAATCAGCTTGTGTGAACGTTTTCAAACAAGGCCAAACAAAAACTAGAGCAACTCTGATATGCAGTGCACTGTGGTCGGCGTGAGTGTGTGTGAGAGTGTGTGTGTGGGTGTGCGTGACGGCGTAGGTGTTGCTCATAGTACAGGACGTCTATGTGGGAAACACTGTATGCACACCAAGGACAGATGAAAGGGGAAAGGTGGGTGGGCAGGAAGTGAACAACAAAAGAAATGCACCATCTGATTTATCAGATTGGGCCGATCAGATGGAGGAGAAGAAGGGAGGATGGAGAAGGAGGAGAAGAAACGACAGAGGCAGAGAGTGATGGAGGGAGAGGAAGAGAACAATGACGGAAAGAGATAAGTGCACTAGCGGAAGGGAGTTAGCAGTAAACAATGAGAAGGCGGTAACCGCGCTGTGCACCTGGTACAACAAAACCACAGCCCCAGTTGAAACAAACGCTGATACCTTAAGAACACCTTTAACCGTTTCACCGCCGCTCTCAAGGAAAGGAGCGCGAATCCATCTCTCCGTCAGCGAAAGGAAGAGGACCTCTGAGGCTCCAAGGAGAAATGATTTTCAAGTTCCGCTGCTGTCGAAATCATGAAAACACGCTGAAAAATGGAGGCCAGGAAAACCGGAGAAGTGGATTTCATGTTTTTATGTTTGGTGTGGTTTGCTTTGACTTTGCAAGTGAATCATGTCTGGTAAACTAAACCGTGCAGGAGATCATCACCGGACTGAGAGTCTGAAAACTTTCTCTACTTTCTGCTGCTGAGTTAAAAAGAAACATTTTCACAGTGGAGGAAATTCACATGTGGATAAGTGGTTAAAAGCCATGACGTATTCATAATTTAGCCTAGGTGGCGCTAGCGCTCATCATCAATCACTGAACGTTTAGTCAAAGTTACGATTCATTAAGAAAATTTAGTTTTGTAATTTCATTTTGCGTTAATGGAAACGGTGCGTGTTTCCGACTCGAGTCGGGTCTGTTTTCACACCGGAACCGAACAGAACCAGAGTTTGTCTGGAAGAAAACCAGCTCAGCAAGTCGGCGTCGGTCCGGTTGTTCGTGCTCACAGATGCATAAAAGGTCCAGACCAACTGGAAACAAACTCTGGGGTATCTGAAGTGGTTTTTGTCCTGATGAATCTGGATGTTGGCTTCACTTCCATCCGTCAGATTGTTTCTGATTCAGAGGATTTATAACACATCAACCTGCATGTGGACGTGTCATCGCTGCGCAGCTCGACGGCTACGTACTCATTCTTTAGCTTAGCGAACCATGAATTTGGACCCGAGTGAAGTTTCTTCTGGTTTCCTGAGATGGAGATCAATAAGAGACGTTTGGTTTGACTTTCAGTTTTGTTTAGACGGCTGCTGCTCCACAGTGACACGCAGTGGCTTTCAAATGTCACAAATAACAACCTGGAGTTACCTGCTTTACTCCACCTGAAGGTCATGTCTGGGTTTGAAATTAACGGGATAAAAGTTTTATATATACAAGGAAAAGTAAAAATGTATTTGGTAAAATCTCAAGTACTGAATAACTGATCAAATTATACATAATCTAATATTAAAAAAACATTTTTCCAGTTTCTTTCAATAAAAAAACTTAATAATCTGTAACACAAACTGCAGATCTGGTGAGTTTTCTGAAAATCCAGACATTTTACTCAACTAAGAGTAGAAATACTTTAGAATAAAATTACTCAAGTAAAGGTGAAAAGTCTTAAATATTCTCCTAAAAGTGCATAAAAATCAAAGAAAGTTACTTAAGTAAATGTTTTTGTTGCCCAACTCTGCAAACAAGTTGTAGAAAACCAGGCAAATCTGCAACATGAAATCCTGGATGTCATAGTTGAAAAGTATCTTAATTTAATTTATTTACTAAAATCATTGCAACACTTTTGCCTGTCCTGCAAGGACTGCAAAACAACTTAGCATGTGAAGCAACAAAATGTTTACTCTGAAATATTTGAGAAAAGCAGACAGAAACCTGGATTAGGGTTATTTATTGGGTAATTATTTTTCTTTTTGCCTCATAACGTCTGCACTGCTCAAATCTTCAGTTCAGCTGAGAGGAAAATCAGCGACGGTTTAATTATTACATGATTTCTAAGTTCATTTTAGGATGTTTTTGGGACTAAGTGAAGAAGAAGCTTGATTAAAACAGGATTTCCATCAGATCTGACGGCTTCATTTGTAGTTTAGTTGGATCGTCTTAAAGCTGCTCATTGTGCAGCAGATTTCCTTTTGTTTTTAATTACGCAGAGGGAATAAAACAAGGACACTTTCTGTCGTGTTAGACAGACAGACGGTCTCCATCGCTGATGTTTTTACAGCCTCCCCGGCCCAGTCACCCTGCAGACAGGCGCAGATTTACAGCAGGCACATTGAGCAGGCAGCCCGATGCGAGGACCCCAGAGGACCGGCTGGCTGTCTGCGGGTCTGCAGAGCGAGGCGACCCGCGTTCCTCCTGCCCGTCTCGCTCCAGTGTCAATCATATCATTTGTTTTACTGCCTTTTCTCTCTTGGATTGCTCCACCAGACTTAATTTGGGCGGTAAAGACGGCAACGGCTCCGACACCATGTTGGCTCCATCCGATCACAATGAGGAGGAGAAATCTGGTTTCAATCAGTTATTGATCAGAATATTACAGAAACATAAAACTCATTAAAAAAGAGACGTAATCTGGAATAAAAAGTTGTTTATCTTCAGGACATGTTTATGTTTGTCCTCAGAGATTTGACCAGAATAGATTATCTGATAATCCAGACGTGTTGGGACGTCCTGAATGTTCATTACAGTTTAAAGTTTATTCATCTCAGGGAATGAGAATATTATCGTTTATCGCGACTTTATCGTCCAGCAAACTTTGTCATAACAGGCGTAGCGAATGACTCATTTTTCCTTGTGTTTGCAGGAATATTGTTTGTTTTCACATTTATTCAACTTCAAACGATATAGTAACATTTACAAGACGGTTTGTGTTTTCATCATAAAACTAGATATCTGTTTATTTTCGTTTGGGATTCATTCATTCATCGTGAAATACTGAAATACTGCAGTTTGGATTCGATTGTTCCTCATTTTTCTGACTTTTTCCCTTCCTGTCATCTTCGCTTCGTTTCCACAGCTTCTGCAACGTTACAGAGGTTTAATCTGTAATCCTCATCCAAGCCTCCCTTTGCTGTTTCACACATGCAAATTATGAGGATGTATATTATTCAACTATCCCGACATTTCCAATTATTACACAAAATTAACGGCAGGGTTTCTACACAGTCTGGAAAA
Organism: Poecilia reticulata; assembly: GCF_904066995.2. NCBI lineage: Eukaryota > Metazoa > Chordata > Actinopteri > Cyprinodontiformes > Poeciliidae > Poecilia > Poecilia reticulata. The sequence goes on along the minus strand of NC_088843.1, from coordinate 1,043,257 downwards.
CAAAGTTTAGAAAAAATATCTGAGTTTCTTTTCTCCTTATTCAAAAGATTTTTTAAATAAAAAAATTCTGGAATATAAGTTTATTTTTTGTCATTTACTTTGGGGAAAAAATACATTTTCGTGATGAATTCAACCAAACCGTGTTTGCATTGACAGGTCTGGGTCACAGGTGAAGACTGTAAGCGTATTTTTAAGTCGTGTCGTTCAGACCGTTGGCGTCTCGCTGTTAAACATTGTGCAGCAGAGCAGATCTAAACTGGTCCAGACGCAGAAAAGCGTTGATCATTGTGTCGTTTTATGATTACTGGAACACTCAGATGATAAAAACCCAGAAATGTTAATGTTTGCAGCTGAAATGCTTACAATGACTTACTTTAAAATGTTAAAACAGGCCATTTCCTGTGAAGCTTGAAATTGTAAAACTCATACTTAGAAGCAGATTTTACGACGTTTTGAGAAAAACAAGTGTGATGTGCAGGTCTGCTGCGATCTCAGTGAATTTAATTTAGCCTTTCTGCCTGCGTTTGTGTGACAGCTCTTGTGTTTGTTGTGTACTGTTAGGCAAGGTTAAGCCTGTTGTGGTTTACCATGGAAAATAAAGGCCTCGAGTCACATTGTCACCTGAACGGCACAAACGCACACACTGCTTCTTCATAACTGGGTGCGCCTCTTGTGTGCTGGTGGAAAATTTTCAAGGTTCGCTTGCTCAACTGCATCTCCTTTTTTCCAAGTACCAGGGGAGGAGAAGTCACCAACCTGCAATGGAAAATCATTTTTAACTGAAACAAAACATTCTGACAAAGAAACTCTGCTGTGCTTGCTCAGAGTTAAGGGAGTAAATTGTATCTGTTTACATGCAGCAACTCTTTTTCTCTCTCTCTCTTTTGTGTTTTAATTTAACCATTGAGGCCACAACAATGGAAGAAACTCTCACCATCATGGAAACATGTGACATTCAAGCTTGCATCCAGGTGCACAAATGTTCCACAAAAAGCAGATCACTGATAAAACAAAGTCTTTGAGAACATGAAGCCTGATTAGTAGAAAGAATAAACTGGTTGTTTCTGCGCCGCCATTACTTTGAAGGGGAGGCAGAAAGGAGTGCAGGTTGGGAGCGTATGGTTTGGTTTGTTTGGTTCCTCACCATGTTGTTTCTGGAGTTGGATCAAAAGAGTTTGGGAATTCACAAATGATCAGACGAGAGCTGAGATCCAGGCAGAATGAATCAGAAGTGTGACGATGAGCCGAGACGACATGGAAGTTCACCAGGCGTTTGGCAGCTTCAGTTGGTTGATAAGTTTTAGCTCAACCTAAAAACTTCTGGAAAATCAAACCTGACTTTGTTGCACCACCGACGTTTCTAAAAGAGATGCAGAAGGCAATAAATTAATTAATCTAAATAGTTTAAAACCTTTTATGGATCAAATAGGAAGCTGCAGATGCTAATATTAGCATTGTTAGCGGCTAACGGTTAGCTGCTCTGTGAATGCTTCTTTTTCAACTTGGTAACAAAAATGTTCCTGGATAAACTTTTAAAAAGACTTGAGAGCTTCTTGAATGATTCTCCAGCCGAGTGTTGTTAGCTAACCGGGTGAAACGACCGGGTGAAACGACCGGGTAACTCCGGAGCTATTTTCTTTTAAACTTCTACATACAAAGATCCAAATCTCCATCTTAAAGTTTTCACCTCCAAATCTCTGCTACTCTTTGTTCACCGGACTAAATAACACATATATAATAGGGCTTTGTGAAAATGAAAAACATTTATTATCCTCCCAGTTTGTATCCTTGAGCCTTTTACTGCTGTTGATCATGTTAAAATGAAATCTGACTTGATTTTAGGGCTAAAAAACCTAAAATGAAATAAGCAGTTTATGTCAGTCAATATCAGAAATTATTTAAGGCACAGGCTGATTCAATTATTCAGGCCTGGCGGCGTCCAGGTCCGGCGGCCTGACGGCCTGACGACAGCTGGGCCTGACGGCAGCCGGGCCTGACGGCGGCCGGGCCTGACAGTGGCCTGGTGGCGTCTGGGCCTGACGACCTGACGGCGGCCGGGCCTGACGGCGGCCGGGCCTGACAGTGGCCTGGTGGCGTCTGGGCCTGACGACCTGACGGCGGCCGGACCTGACGGCGGCCGGGCCTGACGGCGGCCGGGCCTGACGGTGGCCTGGTGGCGTCTGGGCCTGACGACCTGACGGCGGCCGGACCTGACGGCGGCCGGGCCTGACGGCGGCCGGGCCTGACGGTGGCCTGGTGGCGTCTGGGCCTGACGACCTGACGGCGGCCGGACCTGACGGCGGCCGGGCCTGACGGCGGCCGGGCCTGACGGTGGCCTGGTGGCGTCTGGGCCTGACGACCTGACGGCGGCCGGACCTGACGGCAGCTGGGCCTGACGGTGGCCTGGTGGCGTCTGGGCCCGACGGCGGCCGGGCCTGACGGCGTCCGGGCCTGACGGCGGCTGGGCCTGACGGCGTCTGGGCCTGACGGCGGCCGGGCCTGACGGTGGCCTGGTGGCGTCTGGGCCTGACGACCTGACGGCGGCCGGACCTGACGGCGGCCGGGCCTGACGGCGGCCGGGCCTGACGGTGGCCTGGTGGCGTCTGGGCCTGACGACCTGACGGCGGCCGGACCTGACGGCAGCTGGGCCTGACGGTGGCCTGGTGGCGTCTGGGCCCGACGGCGGCCGGGCCTGACGGCGTCCGGGCCTGACGGCGGCTGGGCCTGACGGCGTCTGGGCCTGACGGCGGCCGGGCCTGACGGTGGCCTGGTGGCGTCTGGGCCTGACGACCTGACGGCGGCCGGACCTGACGGCGGCCGGGCCTGACGGCGGCCGGGCCTGACGGTGGCCTGGTGGCGTCTGGGCCTGACGACCTGACGGCGGCCGGACCTGACGGCAGCTGGGCCTGACGGTGGCCTGGTGGCGTCTGGGCCCGACGGCGGCCGGGCCTGACGGCGTCCGGGCCTGACGGCGGCTGGGCCTGACGGCGTCTGGGCCTGACGGCGGCTGGGCCTGACGGTGGCCTGGAGGCGTCTGGGCCTGACGGCGTCTGGGCCTGACGGCGGCTGGGCCTGACGGTGGCCTGGAGGCGTCTGGGCCTGACGGCGTCTGGGCCTGACGGTGGCCTGGAGGCGTCTGGGCCTGACGGCGTCTGGGCCTGACGGCGGCTGGGCCTGACGGTGGCCTGGTGGCGTCTGGGCCTGACGGCAGCTGGGCCTGACGGCAGCTGGGCCTGATGGCAGTTGGGCCTGACGGCGGCCGGGCTTGACGGTGGCCCGGCCTGACGGCGGCTGGGCCTGACGGCGGCCCAAATATGTTTTGTTTCTGCTTTGTGTCTGTGTGTGTGCAGGCTCAGGGGGGCGTCTAGAGGGAGCGATGCTCACACACCCAACCACATATTTACGTTACAAATCATGCCGAAACAATTTAGCTGGCCACAAACACAAACATCGTTTTTACAGTCATCCTGGATGGACAGAAACGATGGAGAAGAATTCAGGGACAAGAATACAAAAACAAGGGAGGCTAAACTGATGGAAACAGTTGGCAGGTTCTTCTTTACTTTTATTTTTGCCAGGCATAATGTCTGAGAATCAAATCATTTCTCTTTTGCAAACATGATCCGACTCTTAAAGCATACAAAATGAAATGTTCATCCATTCAAGCGTTGAAAAGTATTTTCCTGCTGCAATCTGTTTCTGCTTGCTTTTTTACGTCAGAGTGATACGGTGGCTCCTAGGAGGACATCAACACTAAAACGTTGTTTTTTATTGTTAGCTTCAGTAAAAAATAATTGAAAACTGCAACCGATGGTGAAGATAAAGAATGACACAGAGAAAAGGACAAAAAGTGAAGCACGGCATGCCAGAGAGGGAAATATTCAGTTAAACCAAAAACTCTTAAAAACCATAAAACCTCTCTGCTGCTTCGCCTAATGGACCAGGGCCGGCCAAAGCCTTTTAGAGGCCCTGAGCAGAGTTTAGTTGGGGGGGCCCTCCAGAGCAACAAGCCAACACCAGATGCGAGGGTGCAGCGACTAATCAGCCAGCTGATTTATTGGCCCCAATTTCCTTCATTTTGGGAGATCAGTGATCAGCCAGCCGAGGGCCGAGTGCCCAAAAATTCTACTCAAGTAAAAGTAAAAAGTATTTGGTAAAAAGTTTACTCAAGTACTGAGTAACTGATCAAATCATCAATCATTTAAATTTTAAAAATCACATAATCAGACAAACTAGAACATAAAGTCAAGTGGAAATTTTGGTATTTTAAGGACTAAACTGTTTTAATGCACAAATCTGGAAAATGAAAAGTCCAACTACTGGGAATTAGATTCGAAACATAGTTTTACTGAGTACTAACACAATCCGGTCACTTATTCAGGCATTACTATGGGTGCAGTAATTAGGACTTAACTGAGTTTATCAAAACTTTTATTATTTTGATGCAAAATATCAGAACTAAATTGCATCACCTTATATTAAAGCAAATTATCGGATCAAAAACAAACCTGCAGTGTTGCCTTGATTATTTTATCCATGTTTGAGAAGTCCTTTAATCTCCATGGCAACCATTCAGCTTTTCAAAACGCCTGGGTGGACGAAGCTCCGCCTCCGAGGAACAGCTCCTCCCCTCTCAGCTCCTCCAGACTAGCCAGCAGCAATTAGCAAGCAGCTCGTTAAAGGAGCTGCTGCTCAGAGCAACGCCGGTTAAAACGGTGTTAAAGGGTTAATAGAGGAGCCATGTTGGGATGACTTCCTGGAGGCGGAGCTTCAGAAAGAGCAGGTTTTAAAGAGACAGAGGAACAATTTCAAAGCGATAAATTGCTGTTATTTTTAATATGTACAGCATTCTTATAACAATTTTATGAGTTAACTTGAATTTAAAGGTAAAATAATAAATAGAAGATGGCAGTTCTTGGGTGAATTATGGAAACCCAAGGAGAAAATCCAGATTTTCCAAAAAAAATTAAACAGGAAATGTGATTAATTGATCAAATTGATTCACCACCTCGCTTCGCTTCATATCTTTTATGGTTATTGACTGATTCATTTCTCTCATTCTCTCAAGACTTTCCCTCCACAGCTGCAGATAAATCATCAGAGATCTTCAGTGTGCAAAACAAAAAAATACTTCACAGTTTTCACTTTACAAGATTTAAAGAATTAAGTTTACACGAGGCGAGCAAGTGAAGGAAAATAGACACGAGTCTCTGACCGAAGCTAATTCCAGCACAGAGGTCTTTTAGTGGAGCAAGTCACTTTATTTTGGGGTGATAATTACACGCTGTGGGTGAGCCACCATGTTATTTGTACAGAGATGATCGATAGCAGAAAATCAAGTCAAACGGGTAGTTATGAAGGAGCTTTTCATAAAAATACACACCATTCATGCAAAGCAACACACATACTGAGTTTTCTATAAAGCTGAGGCTACACACATGAGCAAGCAGATGTGGTGCAAACATATGTTTATACACACACATAAAGATGAAGGGTGGCAGCAGGCGGTCTGTGTGATGCTACAGCAGATCGCGGCCTCCTGCGCCTCTGCATGCAGCCCTGCGGTGAAGCTCTGGCTCTGCTCCACTTTTGGAGAAGCTCCACATGTGGTCAGCTGCATGGCAGCGCCCTCGCTTCACGCTCCCAACATGACTCCAGCATGGACTGGTGCCATCTCCAGATCACATAAAGAAATGAAGAGAAAACTGCTGCTTCGCCTAATGGACCAGGGCCGGCCAAAGCCTTTTAGAGGCCCTGAGCAGAGTTTAGTTGGGGGGGCCCTCCAGAGCAACAAGCCAACACCAGATGCGAGGGTGCAGCGACTAATCAGCCAGCTGATTTATTGGCCTCAATTTTCTTCATTTTGGGAGATCAGTGATCGGCCAGCCGAGGGCCGAGTGCCCAAAACATTCTACTCAAGTAAAAGTAAAAAGTATTTGGTAAAAAGTTTACTCAAGTACTGAGTAACTGATCAAATCATCGATCATTTAAATTTTAAAAATCACATAATCAGACAAACTAGAACATAAAGTCAAGTGGAAATTTTGGTATTTTAAGGACCAAAATGATAAATCATATAAGTAACAGAAACAACAAACTCAGGCAAAATAAAATGTTTCCAAATCAGTTTCTTTAAATAAAAAACTTCTGAAACTTTAACAGAAACTGCAGGTGTTTGTCTGAGTCTGGTGGATTTCTGGTTAAAACATGTTCGATCGGCCAGAAAGCAATCTGTGCACAAGACATTTCTCTCATTTTGTAAGTGAAATAATCTGCTTTTTCATCAATATTGAGGATTTATTGACTTAAAACGAGCTCCTGTGTCTTACTGAAAAGTTACTTTTGTCTTATTTTAAGTCTTCTAAGATATTTGCGCTACAAACTAGACCAAAAATACCTTCTTGTGAGTTTTTGCAGTGTAAGCAGCCGCTTTGCTTGCATATGCTTTGGGCCGGCCCGGACTGGAACTGAGACTCCAGTGATTTTTGAGCTGAAGCTCTTCTGCTTTCAGGTTGTAGCAGCTTGTAAGTTTCAGACGGAGAGCAAATCTGCAGATATTCTGAATTAAATATGATTGCTATAAAAACTTCCAGAGTCAGTTGAGGATCTGTGATGCGTGCCGGTGGAGGCTCCCGCCTCCCGGAGTTGATGCAGGAGCTGCAGAACCAAGCAGAGTCTGCTCGGTCGGACTTGCTGGGGAGTGCGTCTCTGCTCTCCAGCGCCTCTTTGAGCTCCTGGAGATAAAAGCAGCTGGCTCTACATCAAATCAATAAGCCCATCAATGGCAACATCTCCGGAAGATTAAAGAGAAACTCGGCGAGAGGCAGCGCTGGAGACGGGGAGCTAATACGCTACAAGACCCGGCCAATGGGACGGGATTTAATTGATGTGCAGAACAGAGATGGTGCTGTTGTAATGGGGTGGGTCAAGGTTCTGTTTGGTAACTTCTTATTATTCTTCCATTAAGATTAATGTTGTTTGTCTCTGTTTGTCTCATTTACATACATCAGTTATTTTTAATGGTTTCTTGACCATCAGTTCCTCCACATCTGTAGATTAATAATTATTATTTATTTGTAGTTTGTTTTAAATATGCACTCCATTTCTCTTGCTTTATTTGATTCATGAAAAAACATGGAGTCCTCCTGGAGAACAGGTACAATGAACAGTTTCTACTGTGACCGTTTACCAAAGTAGAAATACTAATTGAGATTCTGCTGGGATTTTTCTAATAGATAAACATGCTTTGGGATTGGACTGGACCATCACGATACAAGGGATTCATATCAGTCAAAATCGATAACTATTGATTTTTTTTTATATTTATATCTGAAACTGGTGATGTGACATTTCCTGTTTTATCCACTTTTTTATCTTAAAGCAGCTATGAGACGCTGGAGAAACCTTAAAGTGCTGCTGCGCAAGTAACTCAGCACGTTGTTGCTAGGCAACCAAGGAATAAGTTAGTAAGTTACTCTGCATGTTGTTGCTAGGCAACCAAAGAGTGAGCGAGTTAGTTACTCTGCATGTTGTTGCTAGGCAACCAAAGAGTGAGTGAGTTAGTTACTCTGCATGTTGTTGCTAGGCAACCAAAGAGTGAGTGAGTTAGTTACTCTGCATGTTGTTGCTAGGCAACCAAAGAGTGAGTGAGTTAGTTACTCTGCATGTTGTTGCTAGGCAACCAAAGAGTGAGTGAGTTAGTTACTCTGCATGTTGTTGCTAGGCAACCAAAGAGTGAGTGAGTTAGTTACTCTGCATGTTGTTGCTAGGCAACCAAAGAGTGAGTGAGTTAGTTACTCTGCACATCGTTGCTAGGTAACCAAAGAGTAAGTGAGTTAGTTACTCTGCACATCGTTGCTAGGTAACCAAAGAGTAAGTGAGTTAGTTACTCTGCATGTTGTTGCTAGGCAACCAAAGAGTGAGTGAGTTAGTTACTCTGCACGTCGTTGCTAGGTAACCAAAGAGTGAGTGAGTTAGTTACTCTGCACGTTGTTGCTAGGTAACCAAAGAGTAAGTGAGTTAGTTACTCTGCATGTTGTTGCTAGGTAACCAAAGAGTGAGCGAGTTAGTTACTCTGCACGTCGTTGCTAGGTAACCAAAGAGTGAGTGAGTTAGTTACTCTGCACGTTGTTGCTAGGTAACCAAAGAGTAAGTGAGTTAGTTACTCTGCATGTTGTTGCTAGGTAACCAAAGAGTGAGCGAGTTAGTTACTCTGCACGTCGTTGCTAGGTAACCAAAGAGTGAGCGAGTTAGTTACTCTGCACGTTGTTGCTAGGCAACCAAAGAGTGAGTGAGTTAGTTGGTGCCACCCAGCCATGAGGGTTGAGCGGCTAGAGCCTTTCCTCTGCCTACATCCCCCAGAATGCCGTGCGGTTCTGGATTAGAGTTCAGTTCTGACATGACAACATGTGGAAGAAAAGGGTTAGCAGCACTTTAACAGGGCACTTTATAAAGGGACATTAGAATCCAAATGAAGAATCTGCAGCTTTGTGTCAAAACCATTGGAACTGATAAGTTAAACCCAAAACCTAACAGAACTGATCAGAACCTCTGTCCAAAATAGAAAGTTGGGGGAACTCATGTTGCAGCCACTAATACGCTTCAGCCAGTGTATGAAGAAAAAGCCCCTAAATGAGAGCAGCATGTGTGCAGGAATAAAGGGAGGGAATGTAAAACGCTCTGAAATATTCTTTCATAGTGAGGAGGAGACCGCAGGATGGAGCCGGCGCTGATCTGGGCCTTGTGGTTGTGGGCCCGAGTTTGTACGCTCTCTATCTGAAGCCACATCAGAGGCCCAGGCCATGTGTAATGTGATCTGGATGGGCAGAGGAGGGTCCCACACACACACACACACACACACACACACACACACACACACACACACACACACACACACACACACAGCTGGACTCAAAGGGAACCGCCTTGCAGCGCCAGAGCGGCTGGTCAGCGATGGAAGCCACACAAGCATGGCTGCAGGAGGCTAGCTGTAAAAATGCTAACGTGACATTAGCTCTTTGTTCTGACTAACTACACTTCATCCATCCATCCATCCATCCATCCATCCATCCATCCATCCATCCATCCATCCATCCATCCATCCATCCATCCATCCATCCATCCATCCATCCATCCATCATGTTTCTTCTGGTCTGCTGTTTCTTCTCATCTCTCTTTCATTCCTTTCATTGTTTTTCTTTCCCTCCATTTTTATCTATTTTCTCTCTTTCTCTAACCCTCTCTCTGTCTCCCTCCTCTCATCCCTCGCTCCTTTTTGTCTTCTTTCTGCTTACTCCAAGCCTTGAACAAACAAACAAGCAGTGGGTGGTTTTCCTCTCCTATGTATAATTCAGTCCAGTGAAAAGTACAGTGAGGATGTTTGTCGAACATGAAGTGGATCTCTGATTCCTACTGGGAGATCTTTCCCAGACCAGCAGTTTTCCAACTGAAACTGGGAGATTAAAACCAGTCTTCTGTCGTCTTGTACTGGTTTGTGCTGGTGGGGGTTTAAGCTCATAAGAGGTAAACTTAGGAAATCTCACCAAATGTTAAATCAGCTGAAGACCAACCTAAGAATATTTTTGACACGTGTATTTCTCTTTTTACATTTGAATTGTTTTGCACTTCAGGCCTCTTGTGACTGGCTTGAGGACACTGATGCAGCTGTGTAACAGTAACCGACTGCAGGCGTTATCCATCAGAGGAAAGCAGCCTAATCCCCTGAGAACCAGCCAAACCACTTGTGGTAACAACAACTTATGGTGATAAATGAGTGGCGAGGAAAAGCCAAGCTGTGTTTCCAGGTGTTTGGATCAAACTCAGGTTTACAGTTTTGAAATCCATTCGATATTTTCTCCCTGAAACGGATGTTGACCTTACTTCACGTTCCTCAGGTCAGCTACAGCTCTGCGTCGCTGTTTTTCTTATTTCACGTCAGAAGGGACTGCATGTGAACAACTTGGATTGAATAAAAGGCAAAAGGGGGGCAGATTTAAAACATTTTTTTCAATATTTTACCTGCAAATGTTCTAATAAATGACACATAGAATTAGCACACATTAATCACATAAAGCTGGTTTAAAAAACGGGATTCTGTCACTTCACTGCAGGTATTTTTTGTTTAGTTTCTAGTGAAAATATCTTAGTACATCTGAAATAAGACAAAAATAACACAGAAGTAACTTTACAGCAAGACATAAGAGTTTGTTTTACATCAATACATTTCCATTGAACTTATAACCTGGAAAAAAATGTTTTGTGGATTTAGAGGTTTTTCATCAATATTAAGGAATAATTTTCTTAAACAGTCTCCTGTATCCTGCTGAAAAGTTATTTATAAGTTAGTTTTGTCTTATTTCAGGTGAACTAAGATATTTGCTGTAGAAACTAGGCAAAAACATACTTGGTAAGATTTTGTGTTTTTGCAGTAAAGCTTGACATTCTTAGGATAAAAGTGATATATTTTCTAGTGAAAGCGTTGTGTATCCACACCATCTGCCTAATTTTGTCTGCACGTTGTGCCGGGATGTGTTGAGATAAAAAATGACGTGGCTTTTCGGAGCTGGCTTGTTTCCTTGCTGCTGCGCGGCGCGTGTTGAGGGGACCGGCCCCCAGCAGGGGGCCTGACATGGGAAACGGAGGTAGAGAAGAGGTGGGGCTCTCCGCTCATCCCCAGAAATCACCAACGCCGCTGGGGCTGAAGGAATTAATCAGAGAGAATACATTACAACATGAAAGGAGGGAAGACTCTCATCCAGCCAGCCTCCACTTCATTCGTCTTTGTCTCACTTTTGTTTCGTCTTTGAAACTTAGTTAATCAACAGGGGATTGTTAAAGTCACCTAAATAATAATCTAGGAAAGCAAAGAAATGATCAGAATATTGTGGCAAATTTCTGATTTCTGGATTTTGTAATGATTTCAGAACAAGTTTTAATCAATTTAGATCCCCCTTAAAGAATTATAACATCAGAAAATATGTTCTAATCAGCTTTACAAGCAGGCTGTCGCTATAGAACAAAGTTTAAAAGACAACATTTAAACTGTTAGCATTGCTAAAACGTCTGTCTCTGTGACACAGGCCATTAATATTTCCACATCCAGAAGGTTTCATGAGCTTTAACTCACACAAGCACAAAAGTATAACCTCTTCAGCTTTACTTCTATTAAATGAAAGTCTTGCTCTCTCTCGCTTTCTTGCAGCCTGAATGAACTGCAGACATGCTGTGGAAAAGAGGTTTCCTATCTCCAAAATGTTCAACCTTCCTGTTATCTCCTGCAGGGTTTCCCGTTCTTCCTCTGACTTTAAAATATGCAGTAAAGATGCTTATTTAGGGCTGGAAAACAAAAATCACAATGTTGTTTTTGCTTTTAAATCCTCCGGTTTATGTCGGCGCTCTTCAAGCAGGAGATGGTTTCCGAATCCTCTTCTGGTCGTCTTGAAAAAAGCAACCTGTAATCATGGCATGAATGATTCTGCTCTTTAGATTTATTGGCGTAGAAAAACACCTCGAGGCCTGTGAGCATGTCTTCGCTCTGAATGTGTCGCCTGTTTGTTTGGGTTTGCATTTTTGGGTTCTTCATTGTAAAAGTTGACTGCCGTGTTGTTAGACCCAAACCACATTCCCACAGCCAGAATGGAAGTGCCAAAAACTGAACACAGAGTCCACTCATTGCAGCTGCAGAAGGAGATAAATGCAGCCGTCCGTTCATCCCTTGGTGAACCTTGCAGGTTCCTTGCAGGCTACAGAATAAATATTAATTTTGTCCCCAGGTTCTTCCTCACCACTCCTGAATTTGAACTTTATCTAAGTGAAGCTTTTAATCCCTGAAAGATTTTGCAGAAACCTTTTGTTTGGAGTCTCAGCTGCTACAAATGAAGCTTAATAATTAAACTGGACTTCACAGTTTTGTGGTTTTACAACTTTTTAAACACCTAAGCTTTAAAAATATAAATTCAAAACAAAAGGTAGTTTACAGAACAGCAAATATTCCTGGGAATGATGTAGGAGAATGTATTTTCTAGCTAATTCTCTCTGTAAGCGGGATGATTATTTGTTTATTCATTAATCTCTATTATATTCTTCCTGTGGTTTAGACCAAACATTACAATTAAATCGCCCTTTACACACATTATGAAACAGACTCAGTGTTATTCCTGAAGACACAAACAAAATTCAAATCAGCCGCTTCAACAGTTATAACGACAAACAAACATTACGACCAAATACATCACCACGCAAACAGGTTCAGAAATATAAAAACAAACATTCACATACGAATTTAGCCATTCCATCAATTCAGTATTAATTCATTATCCGTTATAGATTTTTAGGGTTGTTTAAAGTTTGAAGCTAAAAAAGTTTTTTACTGATTTTTTGTGTTTGTTTCCTTTGAAAAGGAAGTAAGGCATTGCACAAATTAAAATGTAAATTTGTGCAAAAATGTCTTGCTTATCTTAAAGTGCAAATCCTTTCATATTTATCTTAGTGCCATAAAGAGTATGTTTGCATGCAGATGAAAACAGAATATTTCTGTTTGGGTTTTAAAGGCATTCAGCAGCAGCACCTGCCAGCCACTTCTTTTACACGGCCTTCAATACTTCCACAACGCCGACGCCCCGGGATCCCAGCATTTGATACAAACATCAAAGCAGCAGATCCGACTTCAGAAAGCGCCGTGCTCATGAAGTCAATGGCTGACCCGCGGGGCAGAGAGCATGCAAAATGGCTGAGCTTCCCATAACCCGATGGTCTGCAACACGCCGGGCACAGAAAACACAACAACACGCACAGACCGTTAGAGCTGGAAAACATGGCTTCTTATCTAAAACACAAAATCTCACCTGGTGTTTAGTTTATTTTCTAGAAAAAAAATGTCTTTGTTTGCTTGAGATGAAACAAAACTAACTTGCAAATAACATTTCAGAAACTTACAGGAGCTTTATGTCAATAATTCCTTAATACTGATGAAAAAGTTCCAGTTGCATTTCACTTATAACACGGAAAAAATGTCGTTATAAGTTAAATAATCTGCCACTGGGTTGCTAGGTAACGGGCTTGGCTTGGCTGGGGTTGCTAGGTAGCGGGCTTGGCTTGGCTGGGGTTGCTAGGTAACGGGCTGGGGTTGCTAGGTAACGGCGCCAATCTGCCAGTGGAAATCAAACTTTCTCACCAATATTAAAGAATTATTTACTTAAAACACGCTCATATAACTTGCTAAAAATTGTTTTTATGTTAGTTTTGTCTTTTTCCAAGTGTGTAGATATTTACTTCAGACACTAGATCAAAATTACTTTGTAAAATTTAGTTTTTTACCAGTAAAAAAATAATGTGTATTTCTGTTTTTAAGCACAAATACACATTCATATTTAGGTTTTTTTGTGTTTTTTTAGTGACACTCCTCAGTTGAATCTATCTTTAAAATGGACATTCTGTTGTTTTTTTCCCCTATGTTTTAAAATAGAGGTGCTGCTGTCCTGGTTTCCATTGGTTGGAGCAAAGAGTTTAAATTAATAACAAAATACATCGTTGGCCATCCAAATTTACCACAGAAAAATCTTTTTAAACAGTATAATTTATACGTTTACAACTTTAGGAAATGTGATGCCGTATTCCAAGGAGCTGCTTAAACCTCATAAATATTGGAATAAACTATTACGTTTCATAATAAATGAACCATTAATGAATTTAAAAATGCAGCTGCATTGCCGAGTTACAGGTTTATAAATATACATTATAAATATACTGCTTAATATATTAAGTTATTTAAAATAAAAGTCACTTAGACCATTAAGTGAATCTTACTCTGATCCACCCATTAATTAAAGGATTAGTTTCTCCATAGGGCAATTTAGTTTTTAAATATTGAAAATTTATTTCATCCTGTCATTAAAGCAGTGGCTAAAAATATTAAATGTCTAATTATAATCTGTTATGCTTCTGTTTTTAAGTCTATACGGACGTTAATTTGGAAAACCTGCTGCGTTAATTGACACAGTCACAGAATAAACTCGCAATAATTCGAGCTGTTTTTAAAAAAACAGACAACAAATAACGTGAAATATGTTTTATTCTTATCTTGAATTTATCATTGGGAAATTAAGTTTCATTTATTTAAATTATTTTCTCAAACTTCCCCAGTAATCAGAGTTTTTAATTTTGTTAATTTGAAAGCGAGAGCGAGAGAAAAGGGGAGATAACAGGAAGGAAAACCCAAACTGGTTTAGTTGCATCTGTAAATCTACATTCATCTAAGAAGAGAGGGAAAAAGTACTTTCACTATGACCCGCCTGGCTGCCTTTTATGTGGTATTTGGTGGCGATATTTGTGTAATAAATACATACTGGCACACAGGAAGCGCGTCACTGCAGGGGTTTTTGTTTTCTCGATCTGCGGCGGCATTTCCCATTTCGAGCTTCTGCTCTGGTATTTAAAGCTGAGCTGGCTAGTGAAAGCGGTGCTCAGCAGCCATGCAGGAAAGGTTTCACAATGAGTGAGCGACAGACATTTGCTCCGTCATCTCGTTAACGGGGGGAAGACGGGACCGGGCGGGATCGCGACCTTCCTGTTGCTCCCTCCGCCGTACAGTCGCAGGCAGGAGACTCTGAAAAAGAAAAAGGTCACTTTGGTTGTTTTTTTTTTCTTCATCTTGATAATTGGATAAAAATTTGGTCCCCACCGCAGCCCACAGATAAATCAGGTCAGATAAACACAGTTATTGAAGTTTGACATTTTGCACTCGGGAGGAAAAGAAACTCCTGGTGTGAGAATAAATGCAAACTCTGACGCCTCTCTCTCCTTTGTGTCCGCCTAACAATGCTCTTATCAAACCACTTGGTTTTTTTCCTGCTCTGCTAACTTTCTCCCACAAAGAGACAAATATGGCTGCGGCCTCTATCCATTGTCTGAGCAGACCAAACCCTGCAGGATTTATGTCCTGTGCGGTCGCCTCGTTTCCTGCCGACTCCATGTGTCAATATTTTTGTTGCCGGCGATTACCCGAGTGTCACAAACAAGTTGTTAATTGTGGAACGTTCTGGTGGAAATAAACAAGTACACCATTAATTAGCCGTCTTCAGGACCAATCATTAGAGGTCCCTTTCGCTGCCGCCGCAGTCTCGCAGAGAAAGTCTGTCTCCGTTGACTCATTAAGAGAGTGATAACTCATCTCTGAATGCCATGGCACTGCTCGGATTTGATTTTTTTATTTTTTCTGCAGCCGGTTGTGTCCATGAGCCGGAGCCAGCTGCAGAGTTTTCTCCTTGGCTCAGAGCTTTTCTCACGGCACCAGGCCTGATGAAATCGTTTCTGTAAATGGAGCAGATGCAGATGTCATTTCCTAACGCTGACGCCTGAAGGAAATTAGGTGAATAATGAATCTGAAGGATTTAAAGGGAGTAAAGTCCAAAATCTGAGGGGATGAGAGGCTAACGATCAGTAAAGACTAGATTAAAATGTTTAATCTGTTATCAAACTGTATGGACAAAATAAGAAGCATTTTCAATTAAAAAACACTTTGCTCTGTTTTCTAAATTATTGAATAAATCGACAAATGATCTCAACGGGGCTGCACAGTGGTGTAGAAGGAAGGTTCTGGGTTCGATTCCCGTAGTTGGATGTTCTCCCTGTGCATGGTGGGTTTTCTCCGGGTACTCCTGCTTCCTCCCACAGTCCACAAACATGACTGTCAGGTTAATTGGTCTGTCTAAATTGTCCTTAGGTGTGAGTGAGTGTGTGCATGGATGTGTGTCTCTGTGGCAGACTGGTGACCTGTCCAGGTGACCTGTCCAGGTGACCCCGCCTCTCGCCCAGAACGTTAGCTGGAGAGGAACCAGCATCTCCTGACCCCACTGAGGGACAAGGTGTTAGAGAATGGATGGATGATCTCAACGTAGAGGTCTATTGATCAATAAATCAGCAGATCGCATCATAAATTAACACAAATTCAGTGATTTCCATTTGCATGATTTATTGTTTCTCTCTTTCTACCACAAACTGGATGGTGAATCTAAGGCTTTTGCTTACAAAGACTCAGACCTACAAAGAAAATAATAAAACGAACAATACAGATGTTCAGATTAATACAAACATTAATTGTGACAACGATAAATTAAACTCTGTATCTTGATAAGAAATTTATCACAATAAATGATAAATGATAAAATGTTCACCCTGAGCAGAGATATTCATTGTTTTTAATCTGTGCTTCAGGTGATTGGTGCTCTGATTTGCCGGCCAGTCGTTTCCTTTAGGAGATCGGTGATTGGCCGACACTTTGCATGTGAAACCGATCGAATCTAAAATCAGCCGCCGTCCTCTTCTGCTCTGCAGTGAGACGTTTGGCTGACAGATCGACCCACCAGCTCACGTCCAAACCACATTTCAGCCAAAAATAATTGTTATCGGCCAAACTCGGAATCAGCAGGTCAGGCTTTTTAAAGATTGGTAAACTGCAGTCGGTGCATCTCTGTATTCAACCATGAGACTTGTAAAAAAAAACTGCTATTGTACCTGAATAAAACGGCTTTATATCTCTCTTTATCCCCTGATTAAGATGCTTTCTGAACGCTGCAGACGCAGTTTGAGGAGAATAAAAAGCAGGAATGATCTGCAAACACGTCATTTCAGTGAAGACTGCTTGGTAACATGCAGAAATCCAGAAAGCATCTCGGTTAGCAGCCGCGGTCACTGATTCACCATGGCCACGGCCCAGATGTTCCAGCTGTGTGGCGGACCAGCCTGTGTGTACTTGCATGGGCGGATCTTTGCATACATGCACTCATGCATGTATATGAGGATTTCTGTGTGTGCGTGTGTGTGTGTTCATGTGTGTGTGTGTGTGTGTAATTGGGAGTAGTGGGCGGGCTTGTTGAGGCGGGGGCAGAAGAGTGGGGGTGTTTGCTCCTTTTTTTAAACATAGCTGCATTGTTATGGCTGCTGCAGCTTTGATGTTACCAAACCTCCAACTTAGAGGCTCTCATTTTCGGCTCCTGACTCTGGAAAAGGCAATGACTTCCAGATTGGGGGACCGAGTCACGGCTGGGGCGGGACGGGCTGTGGGGGGTCCCGTGGACGCATCGAGAAGGAACGGGCCTTCAATTTTAACAAAAAGAAATCATTTTTAGGCTGTAGACAAACTAACCACTGGACGTTTGATTTGACTGTTGCGATAATAAATGTCCCTGGACGATAAATCGTCCCAGAAGTTAATAAATGATAATATTGTTGTTTTGAGACAATTTTCAACATATATAATGGTAATAAAGCAAGAACACATTCTGAAATATCAATAAACTTTAAACTCCACTGAACATTTAAACACTGGGAATGGAAGATATTTTAAACATCCAAAATAAACAAAACAAATAAAATGAATTATCCTTCAAAAAAACGGTTTAGTTGAGACCAAAACACCAAACTGAACATTTTTATCATCCAGTTTTTGGTAGAAAAACAATAAATGATGCAAATAGAAATGATTTAGTTTGTAAATTTATCATGCGGTAAATTAATTTATTGCTTATTGCGACGTTTTTACTTTGACTTTATTGAACAAGATTATTCTTTTAAGTAAAACCAAAGCAAACAGTAAAGTATATGAACAAATGAACTTATTTTACATCTTTTACATCTCAGTTCTTATTTTCTTTTAGTATTTCAGTTTATTTATAACTAGTTCATTCATAACTTCATGCATTATGAGCAAACAGACTTTTTACACTTATTAACTCAATGCAGTAATATTTGACATTTAAAATAACAACAGTAATGATTTCTCATATTGATATGCAGGTATGACCGTCTTCATAAATGACGTTTTAAACTGTTTTATGTGAAGTTTAAAGTAGGAAGTTAAATATTTACATTTCTACCTGGAGAAAGCTGAAGAGATTTTCTTTTCTGGAAATTTGTTTTCATGTTTTCTTTCTCAGCAGAGCCAGAAATAAGTCATAAACGTTCATTAGTCATAAAGGATTATTCTGCCAGGTCTTCATGCTTTCACTTTAAAAGCAACAACGTTCCTGATGGAAGAAGTTTGTTTACAAGTTCATCAAACATAAGTGGCGTCTAGGAGAGGATTTTCCAGGCGGTCATGGAAACACATGCTGTCGTTTCCCTAATAAGCAGCTTCAGCCTCATTTACAGATCCTGCTTAATAATTTTCTTCCTTCTTTTGCTTTGTGTGTCTGGTTCAGTGTGTTTGTGCTTCTCTCTCATTGCAGGTGTGTGTGGGGGAATTTACCACACATGAGGCACAAATGGGGTTTTTTCAGCCATAACCATCTGTAGAGATGGTTTTAACATAAAAGCATGAATTTATTTCAGCTTTACTGTGAATTATTATTTACAAATTATGTCATTTTAAAAATATAGACAATAATATAAATGTATCTTAAAATTACTTTCATTTATTTAAATTGTTGCAATTAATATTTTTTATTTTTTTGCATCAAATCCCTATAAATAAGATGCTGTGTAATCAAATTTATATAAAAATGTATTTAAGGCTCTGCTGCTGAACCCAGATACATTTTTATCCACATTTATTCTTCCTTAGAATAGAAATGTTAAAATAAATACAACAGATCCCCCTCCTCTCCGCTGATTCCTGGACTTAATTATTTATATTTATTTTATTCTGTTTATTTTCTCATATTCCCAGAGCAAAAATACACACAATAAAAGTGGAAAAGAAAGAAAATTACACCTAAAATTAAATAAATACGTGAAAAATTAATAATGATAAAGAATGGCTCTTCCCCACTGAGCTCCTCTAGACTAGTGGCAGCAGGAACTGGAAAACAATTGTGTGTCATCATAGGAACATCATAGCTGTAAACGGGATAGTGGAGGAGCATTGATGACGAGGTGAAACAGACAGTAGAAGCTTCTTAAAGAGACAGAGGCCCAATTTCAAGGTGTGCCAATTCAAAGTGATGATATTTCTGGAAAATGCATAATACCGCTCCTTTAAATCAGTTACAAAACCACACAAAAAGTTGTAAAAATAATTAAAACTGAAGAAATAAATCCATTTTAAAAACTTAAATAAGGCAATAAATTCAATAAAGTGAATTTATTGCCTTATTTAACATGTTTGTTCCTGTTTAATGCATTTGCTCTGCCAGCCAAAATGAATTAAAATCATTTGGATATTTAGCTGTTTTTTTCCTTAACATGTTTCACCTGGTAGGTTTTGAAAACTTTTCAAATGACTTGGATCCCCGTCCAAAACGCATTTATTTTTCCCTTTTTTAGCAAAAGATGTCACAAAATCTCCTTTGGAGACGGATTTCCTCTGAGAGTAAAGGTGAATGAGCCATTGTTTGCATCTTTTGTTATTTCTGCTTTGCCACAACCAGGATGACTGAAAGAAGCTGTAAATGAGTGTTTTTAATGTCGCGATCGACGTGAAATGTAAGATTAAAGACTCAAAAGCACTCTGAGGCAGGAGAGAGGATGCTTTAATTTCCTCTTCAAATATTGAAAGAGACTGATCTACTAAGAGTGCCATTTGGAAACTAAAGAATACATTAAAGGCGTTTTATCAGCATAAGGTCTGCTAAATTCAAGTGTGCGCACGTTGGGAAACGAGCGACTGCCGCCGTTATTTTGCTTGCATGTCTTGAAAAAACGTGTGTGTGCGCCAGGGTCAAGGTGGAGGGCTGCGATTACAAACAAGTGATGTCTGAGATCCCATTAACTCCTGTATTCAGCCGCAGATTTCTGTTCAAATAGAGAGAAGATAAAAGGCAGAAACAATATCCTGATGAATCAAAGGCCTTTCAAGCTAAATGAGACTACAGAGACACGGAGGGACACATTTATGATTTTCTGACGCACTTTAAAAGGTGTTGATATCTAATTGTAATTTTTAAAGTAATCGCTTCTTTGAAGTAATTAAATCTTTGATGTAATCAACAAATGGGAGCCTTATTATTCAGCGCTGCTGCCGTTGGCGTCGGATCGGGACGCCGCTCTTTGTCAGTTTGGTTGCTTGATGTTGGCAGAAACATCGTCCAGATTGTCCCACCAGCTCTACGGAGCGCCGTAAAGACGAAATGAGGGGAGATCGGCGCGACCCGCTGCAGAGCAAACAGAAATGAAAGCAGAACGCAGGAACGCAGAGAGCGCAGCGTGTGAAGAAGGGCCTGTTGGACCCTCTGATCCGGTCACAGAGAACATCGTGACCTTTAGGTGTAAACGTTGGCGCATTCGTGTTGCACCATTCATACACATAGGATTTACAGAGGAATAAAAGAATGAATGTGAAGACAATGACGCCAAGGACAAGAAATTTGGGGAAATTAACTTAAGCATCATGTTAAAAGCGTGTACATTTTTACATTTAAAACAGTCATGAAGTTTTCTGTCCTGATTTGAAGGAGTCAACAGTTTCTCTGATTTGATCTGAAGAAACTCAAATCTGCTTTTGCTCTTTTCAGCTTCTCCCCTGAAAGAAGAAGCTGAAAAGAGCTGAGACCTGAACACGGAGAGCTTCCAGCTGTTTTGATTTCAGACACGTCTGAAATGTCTTCAGACTGCAGGTCATGCATCGGCGTATTCTGGAAATGTCTTAAGATGCTATTTGGCTGATTAACCAAAAGACTTTAATTGGCTGTTAAAATCTAAATGTGAGTCCTTGAAGTTTTTACATTCTTTAGTTTTTAGCCTCATTGAGTCTCAAGCAGCAAACAGTGCTGATAACTTGGATGGAGCTAATCAATAGAAACGCAACAAAGTATTTGATTTAATTAGTATTTGGTTTGACAAATGTTAATAAAACCAATCCATAGAGGGCAGCGGCCATGTTTGCTAACGTAAACAGGGCACTGCTGTGTTTTCTACGTTTGCTTTGGGCTTTGTAAAACGTTCTCGAACCTCCCAGCGGTCGGATTCACCTGGAAGTGATGTCACACTTCCAGGAACTTTGTAGTTGACAGCCATGTTGGTAGGCAGTTGCTATGACAACAATAAGCAAGCCAAAAGCTTAGAGCTAGCTCTCACCTCATTCCTAACTTATAAACAATATAAGTACATTACGACTTCTTGAGTACTCAAATCTACCTCTGTGTAATATAAATATGGGTGCTTAGCTAACGTAGCTTTTATCTGCTAGCTAAGACGGACATGAATAACCTAGCTAAGACAAGGTTATTCATGTGAATAACCTTGTTATTCACATGAATAACATGTTATTCATGTGAATAACATGTTATTCACATGAATAACATGTTATTCATGTTATTCATGTGACATGAATAACATGTTCATGTCATATGAACATGTTACATGTGAATAACCTTGTTATTCACATGAAGAGTCCTTACGTCCTTTATTAATCCGTTTAAACATCGATTGTCTGAAGCTCCTCCCTGCTGATCTTCATGAACTAAAAGCAGGAGATCAGAGGAAGCTTGTCCACATCGTCCAACACGTTTTGGTCCCAACAGCAGCCATTTTGTTGACATTGGTCAAGAGTGTCCTTATACTTTCTTTTTGTTGGTCTGGAAGTCGTGGCTCATCCATGCTTTGCGTTCGCCTACCAAGATGGCGCCGATTCCTTCCGGTTCAGACTTGTACAGGTATTATGAGTAAATCGAGCCTCACGACCTGCGGTGTGAACAGAAGTGCTGATTTCACCTGAGTAACATGGTGGACAGACGAACTCGGTCAGTCACTGTGATCATGTATAAAGTGGCGCATCATCAGCATAGATTATGTTAAAAGATGTTGTAGTAATCCATAATCTGAGCAGGGCAATCGTATAGATGTGGAATAAAATGGTTGTGAGAATTACGCCCTGAGGAACGCCACCAGCTTAGAACCAGACAATCAGGCCAACTTTTAGATGCAATGCTATTTTTAAATGTGACTTACTGTATGAAATGTAGCATTAAAGCAGCTGTTTTCCTTATCAGAAACAAGAGAAAACGGCCTTTTCAAGGATAGTTGGCAACGGGTTTAGGATGATATGTTCTGGGAATTACTCATTACTGAGGAATCTGGTGAGTTCTCTGTTAAATAGGTGAAGTTTCAGACATTTGACTGGATTTCCTGTTGATTTGTACCACAAGTTTTTGCCCTGGTGATTTATGTCAGCCTTGCAGGGTGGGTAATTCATCTGCTGTAAATTAAAGGGCTGCTGAACTAGTTCCTCATCTCTTTATGTGTGTGCGCCTGAAGATAGGTGTAAATTTTCACTCTTATCATCTGAGAAACTGCAGGTTTATGATTCATAGGGACTGCAAGTGTTATGCAGTGTGTGTGTGTGTGTGTGTGTGTGTGTGTGTGTGTGTGTCCCACGTGCATGTCAGCACTCGCCTATTGTACCAAAAGTAATTATGTGTAAGTTATGTGTGTAGTGGGGGGTTGAAAAAGGGGGATTTTTTTCTTAAACACAGAGGGGTTGATAATTACGGGTTAAATGAGTGAGCTCAGTCAGCCTGTGAGTGTGTGTGTTTAAAAAAAAAGGAAGGCACAGCGAAAGCCACTTCAAGGCGGACTAATTACCCCGAGGAAGAGAGGAAACATAAATGGACGATTTTGTGGCTATAATGTTACAGCAAAACGTCTTGAGCGACCTCGGCACGTGAAGCGGAGCCACAGCAGATGTGTGTGTGCGACACGCGTTTGCATCCTTCCTGCAGCACATGCTGAGAATTCAAGAAATTCACGCACTTTCGTATTCTGCGGTTGTGCCTCTGAATACTGATGCTGCTGCACAGATATCTAATCTCCAAATCATGTGAGTTCATGTAAAGTTTTTGTCAACTCCTGCCTGTGCTTGATTTTAATGTCATGAAACATTTACAGTCACATTTACCGTCTGCTGATGCAAACTGTGCAGTTTTTGGGATTTTCCCTGCTAAATGTCAGTAATTCTGCAAAAAAAACAAAAAAACAACAACATTATTTCTTCTTCCCTGGATAGAATACTGTAATTAAATGCAAATAAAGTGTCAGGTGTTCTAACAAAAGAGGAAATCAAGTTATTTAGACAAATCAAGAGCTGCTAGCAGCTCCCAGCGAGCAGCTAGCCACGGCTAACGGCAGCTAGCTTCGGTAAAGTTAAATAAAACTAAAGTGCAAAACGTTAATAATGTTTAAAAAAAATTATAAAACAGAAAAAAAATTACTCATGAAAAACTACATATGAATAAATGTTTCTAAAATATATGATAAAATATAATAGTTATAAAGAAAACACAACTGTTGGAGGCGACGACAGAACAGAGGGGAGGAGCTAGTTACCGGTTGCTACGGTAACCAATATCTGGAGAAACGACTTCCGCCTGTCACGGTAACACAATCTGCTGGACGATGAAGTAATTGCAATAAACGATAATATTTTTGTTTTGAGACCATTTTAAAGTAAAATAGACATTCTTAAAGATTAATAAACGTTAAATTATAGTTAATATTTAACACTGGAAGACATTTTAAATATCCAAAGTAATTAAACGAAACAACAGAAAATACAAATAAAATTAATTATGAAGTCTATGTCAACAATAGCAGAGGCTTTTACCATCCAGCTTTTGGGAGAAAGTCAAAAACGATAAATCGTGCTGATGGAAATGATTGAGTTTTACTGTATTCGTCATGTGATTAATTGATTAATTGCTCATTGTGACAGGCCTGGCTGCAGCACAGAGTGGTAATGCAACTTTAACCCGTCCTTCTGTTTTGTTAATAAAGTCATAATCTCCCGTTTTGAGCGTCTCTTTTGCCTTTTTACGGCGCAGAAAATCTCACACGTGTCGCGTTGTGTTTGTGATGAAGCAGCTCTTTTTGCCAGAATCTCCACATCTTCTCAAACCCAAAGATTTCTTTTTCATGTCTTCAGATCATTAAGAATGCAGCCCATCTTATCAAACCCGCGTGCTACCTGCTGCTCCGTCTCACACACTTCTGCTGCCCGGCACAAGAGGCGGCACGTTTTGTTTTCACGTGCCTCAACATTAAACGCGGCTCGGCGGTTTGATCTCTCCAACCGCTCGTCGTGTGGCATACACATGAGGGTCCGTCTCTGTTTGCGAGTTTGGTCAGAGTAAGACTTTAAGATGCTGATGGATAGTGTGTGTGTGTGTGTGTGTGTGTGTGTGTGTGTGTGTGTGTGTGTGTGTGTGTGTGTGTGTGTGTGTGTGTGTGTGTGTGGAAGCTCTGCCTTTAAGTGATAAGGTATTCACTTTGTAACTCAGCAGGAGGCCCAGCAGGTTGCACCAAGATCTGCCGCTCTGCAGTGCTGCTTAATGCAAATGGACCCACATCCGTCCATCTCCGATTATAGAAGGCGTTTTCAGAGAAATGTTCACGTGGATCAGAAATCCTCGTCTTTTCTGAGCGTCACCCGGTTATTCACGCTGAAACATGCATGTATGTAACAATGACCAAAGCGAACAGACATGTTTCTGAGCCTGAGCGGCCCGAACGCCTCCAACTCTGCAAACCGCTGCGACATATCGGATGTCGGCCACCATGCCGAGAGCATTAGCAGCAACCAGATTTCACATAACTTATTGAGAGCCATTTGTAAACAGAAACATGAAAGCAAACTGGCTCGCACGCAGCCTCACTTGATCATCAAAGGCTTATCGATCGGACGGTCCTCCTCCCGCTCCGTTTCTCCTCCTCTTCCATGCTCCCCTGGAAACAAGCGAGAGCAAAGTACGGCCCATATGGGGTTTTTCCAAAACATGCTTAAAATGTCCAGGTTTTTCCTTCATGTATGAGTGTAGATGTGTGTGATTTCTGTCCTGTTGTTTAAAGTTAGAACTGCAGGTTTTGGTTGTTGTGTGTTGATTTTGTGGTTGTGAAACTGAGATTTAAACCTTTTCATGTCTGAGGAAACGTTACAAGCACACACGCAGCATCATGCTGATGAAATTACTTTTCACTTTACATCATTTTCATCCTTTGATTTACCTGAAAGATTTTATTCACTGTCAGCTTCAAAACACTGTTAAATTGTTCCTTAAGTGAAAGGTGACTCTTTTGTTTTTATGATTGTAAGAAGAATAGATCCATTTCATGTTGTTGTTGACATTTGGAAATTTCACACAAAGCTGAAGGGCAACAAGGCGATTCTTCTCCTTTGCATCCATCAAACTGTTAACTAAATCAAACCTGGAGATGAAGCTCTCATTAATCCAGTGCATTTCGCCACAGCAGAGGGTAAATAACGCAGGAAACTGTTGGAAAAATAAGTCAAAATCACTTTTTTCTCGCTCTGTGTCGACTCGTTGCCATAACAACCAAAGAAAATGCAGATGTTTGTTTCAGGATTCAGCACCAAGAAAGACTCGAGCATTTCTCAGCTCTGTGTGTGACGTCACGCTGCCATACGGCTAAATATTCAGACATTAAAACATTTACGCAGCTTTTGGAAATAATTATCACGACGATGATTTTAATGAAACCAACTTGATGTGTTTGGTGTCGCTGTGTTTCCGTCAACAGTCCAACAAAGTGTCGGTGGTGCAGCAGTCCCACGGGATGCATCCGCTGACGTCCCTGCTGCCCTACGGCAACGAGCATTTCAGCCCCAGTCCACCGCACCTGCCCACAGACATGAGCCAGAAGACAGGTGGGAACACACACACACCCATGCACACGCACACACACACGCGCACACACACATGCGCACACACACACACACACACATGCACACGCATGCACACACACACACACGCACACACACACACAGGCACGCACACACGCACACACACACACACACACACGCACGCACACACGCA
>NC_088843.1:857500-1015000 GCF_904066995.2 Poecilia reticulata | reverse complement strand
ACAAAAATAACTAATTAAACCTTAGATAAAATGGGTTATGAAGTTGCTCTAAACAAAAATAACTCTTAAAATATTAATTAATCATCAGAATGGAAATTATTAAGCTCATTTTAAGCTATTGTACAATTAATTGATTAATTGCGTTTTGCACTTTACGCCGGAGTTTCGAGCGTCTGCCTAATTAAATCTTCCTTATTTTAATTGTAAGTGGTTCTTTAAATGTCCTGTGAGATGACATCATGTTGTTACGTATCCCATGTATCCGTAACAACCGGAACTTTCAATATCCAGCAAGTTATTTTCGCAATTTACCGTCTAGGAAACGAGTGGCCCCCTGGAATAATGACACTCTCTGCAGCTGCGAAGTTTTCGTATTAACCCGATACTTGCTGGAAAGTGCAACGTCTCCCCATATAGAAACCGTTGGAATTTTTCAGATAGCGCCACGTGTGGCGGAATTACGGTACTGCAAATTTAGAGGTGTCGCTGCCGACTCGTCCAGTCTAGAAGGGTTAATTGATGTTTTCCAATTTTTCCCATGTTATGTCGTGATTTGCCGGTGCGGAGGTGAGAATGAACGCAGGTTGACCCAGGTGGACGTGAAGAAAAGATTATTTGATGAAAACAATGAGCTCAACAGTCCAGTAGGTTCAGCTACTGACTCTAAACCGACTGAAACGAGAGCAAAGCCGGATCAGGACTATCCAGTTCGACTGAGCGTGACTAGACTGACGACAGCAATCACAAACCTGGACTAGGACCCGACAACAGGTGGACCCAAACACTCAGGGAGGGTCATCAGGGAACAAGACACAGCTGGGAAGCAATCAAGGAGGAGAGACAGGAAACCAGAGCGACTCACAGGGAACATCACATACAGGAAAAACCCAAATCCTTACATGTTACATCAATATTAAGGGATATTGACTTTAAATCAGGGGTGTCAAACTCCAGTCCTGAAGGGCCGCTATCCTGCAGTTTTTAGATGTGTCACAGGTACAAAACACCTGAATCAAATGGCTTAATTACCTCCTCAGTTCTCCAGAGCCTTGCTAATGACCTAATTATTCTATTCAGGTGTGGTGCAGCAGAGGCACTTCTAAAGGTTGCAGGACAGCGGCCCTCGAGGACTGGAGTTTGACACCCCTGCTTTAAATCATATTTACTGCTGGAAAGTTGCTTGTCAGTTAGTTTTGTCTTATTTCTACTAACATATTTGCTCCAGAGTCAAACTAAAAACACCTGGTAAGATTTTGTTTTTCAGTGCACACATTCATTTAAATCTGTGAATCATTTTTCCTCCATTTCACACTTTTTATCGTACGTGGAGAAGCAGCAGCGACATCCGCAGCTCTGAAGTGGACCCGGTTTCAGAAGAATGGCAGCTTTGTCCTGCTTGTTCGGTTTAATCTGCCGCCTTCTCCGGCTGGAAATCCCCGTTTTCCTACAAACACTCGCTCCGTGTCTGGTCTAGACTCTGTGTGTGTGTGTGTGTGTGTGTGTGTGTTCATAACTGATGGTGGATCTGTGACTCAGCTCTTAATGACAGACTGAGACACCTGCTTCTACCTCACACATCCACCAACACCTGGCCGCCGCCGCTCCACGTTTTGCACTCACCTCTTACCTGTCAGCTGATCGCCTCACCTGTGAGGTCATTTCTTTCAACACACCTTTCTACCTGAGCCCAGCCAGGGTTGAAACCCGGGAGAAGGATGACTTGATTTGGGATAATTAAAGGTTCACTACTATTCTTCCATGAACAAGCCATAGCAGGGTGCCTAAAGTGCGGCCCGGGGGCCGTTTGCAGCCCTCAATGCGATTTTGGGCGGCCCTTATTCACAATTTAAGACCGGCTTATATTTGGTTTGCCAGGCAGTTGTTGCAGATTCAGATTTAAAAACAAAGTTAAGGAGCAATCTTTAGAAGAGTTTAACATCTTTCAATGCAGGGTTTTGATTTAATTTTAATTTATTTTAATAGCAACATGAACAACAAACATCCTGTGATTTCTACCTGAGCAACAGAGAGTGAGTCATAAAGCACAAATAACAGATGATCAACCGGAAACATTTAGGAAATGGTTTGTTGTTGTTTCTTTATACAGAAATCTGATTGATTAGTTTACAGAGAAATACAAAAAGTGATGCCATTAATTTTCTAACTTAGCGTAGTAGATAGCATTTGAAACTGATAGCTAACATGCTAATGTTATTGTTTTAGCAGATGTTAGCATTTTACCGATTGATTGCATGCTAGCAGCTGTTAGCATAACACAATGTTGGGCTGCTATTCTCGACCAATTACTTTTATTTTCCATCCATCCATCCATCCATCCATCCATCCATCCATCCATTTTCTTCCGCTTATCCGGGGTCGGGTCTCGGGGTCAGCAGCCTCAGGAGGCCCAGACTTCCCTCTCCAGCCTCTTCCAGCTCCTCCAGGAACCCCAAGGCGTTCCCAGGCCATAGAGAGACATCGTCCCTCCAGCGTGTCCTGGGTCTCCCCTCCTCCCGGTGGGACCTGAACTCCTCACCAGGGAGGCGTCCAGGAGGCGTCCTGACCAGATGCCCGAGCCTCAACTGGCTCCTCTGGACGTGGAGGAGCAGCGGCTCTACTCTGAGTCCCTCCCGGATGACCGAGCTTCTCTCTCTAAGGGAGAGCCCAGCCACCCTGCGGAGGAGGAAACCCATTTCGGCCGCTTGTATCCATGATCTCGTTCTTTCGGTCATGGCCCAAAGCTCATGACCATAGATGAGGGTGGGAACGTAGATCGACCGGTAAATCGAGAGCTTCGCTTTTTGGCTCAGCTCTCTCTTCACCACGACGGACCGGTACAGCGCCCGCTTCACGGCAGACGCTGCCCCAATCCGCCTGTCGATCTCCCGCTCCCTTCTTCCCTCATTCGTGAACAAGTGAACAACTTTTATTTTATAACAGAAATATGTTTTATTCCTGCTGCTCATAACATGTTTTAATAAAACAGTCATGATGTGGTTGAGCCACATGATGATGATGATGAAGGTGACGTAAATACCGAATCAAAGCTGTGATATTAACTCTTCTCTCTGCATCCTGTGGGCGGTGGCCAGTAAATGTTCCTGTGACAGATTTGATCATGAATTCCTCTGAAAGTCACCAGGTTTTTTCTGTCTTAACTTCCTTTATTGTTCGTTAAGATCTCGTCTTATTCTCCGTGCGCGGCTTACTTCCTGTGCTATTTCCATTTCCACCCACTGTCTGTTTTCAACCATGCCTCGTCTGTCTCCCTTTGTGACATTTTTACTGAACCACTTTTCCCATCGACTCCCCCTATCGTGGCATCACAGCATTTTACTGTTTATTAGCCACATCAGAATATCTTCACCTTAAATTCATCCATTAAAAATCTGTGGTAATGCCTCTGTGATTACAAGCAAATTTAGTAATTACAGTTATTGTTTCTTTATACTTTGTAAAACTATATTGACTTGCGTAAATAAGTAGTTTCAGTGTATCAGAAATTCATGTGTGTATGGCGATATTGATTACTGATTTATCATCCAGCCCCAGAAGGCGCTAAGTCAGGAGCTAACTTTGGAAAATGGACGTCTTCTATAATGTAAACAAACTATTGTTGTGTAGAGAATCTTGCTGCCACTCGATTAAAATATTTATTCAGATGATTTTACGCTCTAGCGCTGTGATTTGTCACCATCTGTCAGAGTTGGTGTTTCGGTCGACTTTTTAAATTGAACTGAAACTCTGAATTCTGCAGCACATCTACATGCTACGTTTGTCAAAGTCAAGCTAGCATAACTGAGCTGCTTTTCTCTCCATCGCTGTTTCTTCTTCAGTTAAAACTTTTCCTGACCTGGTTATCTAGTTGTGTTGGTAGTTGACATGGCGCCGGCTGACCTGGAGCCATCCTCCCACACTGACCGATCAGCGTACGGGCCCCTTATCCACAGGAACTGACCTCCGACGGTACTGACAGGGTTTATCATAGGAAACACGCTGCAGAGAGATTTTGAGGAAAGTGATAGATAATCACAGTCCCAGCTGTCGGTGTGGAACATGCAATCCTGACAGCCATAACCCAGAACGTGTAGAGGGAAGAAAGTAATTTATTACATTTCCAAAATCAAAAAGGAGTCTGAATAACGCAAGAACTGGATCATGGCCTGCAGCCAGCCGGTTTTATTCAAGTCATTTCTCACCCATTTTGATCCTGCAGAGTGCGTCCCACCGCGTTCACACTCACATCCTACCAGACTTTGTCCCTCATCATTTTTACTCTTGGGTTTTATCGTTGATTTCTACGTTATTTCCGCTAATAAACTTACAAACCTGACCCAGAACTAGTTAGAGATTTTTTTTTACCCGCCGTCTTTGCCTCAGTGTTGGTTTATAAGGAAAAAGTGATTCAGAAAATGACTGGGGTAACACATTGAGGTCCGTTAGTCTGCCTTTATAGCTGTTTGTCTGTCGGGATTTGCTCCACTCCGGCATGGGGGCGGGGCCGGCGCCACGTCAGGTAGGAGCAGAGCACTGCGTCTGTTTTTGTTTAGGATATCAACATAGCAAGAGTTAGCTTGTTATGTTGATATCTAGGCAGCTAAAGCCAATGCTAGCCATCGTTAGCGAGCAGCTCTTTGGGCCTTCTCGCTGTAGGAACAGCTGGAATGCAGTCACATGCTGTTATTTCCTTTAAGTTAATTTATAGAAATCATGATTTTGTGCATAAAGTTTTTGTTTTGACTCTAATAAAGTTGCTGTTTCAGCCTCTGTGAAATTTTCCTCACCTCACTGCAGAGTTTCTCCTGTCAAGTTGCTTTTGACACCATTTGACCCAGCTGGTCCTTTCTGCAGCCAAGCATGAACGCCACGCGTGATTCAAAGCGCTAGCATCTTCTCACTCGATCATGTAGCATCACTTTGCGCCGATGTTTGGTTATGACTGTCGGCCGGACAATAAATTAGAAAATACAGAGTGAAAAAGCAGAAGTGAAACACGTCTGCGTTTGCTGTGGAGACCTGAATGTGCTAGCAAAAGTGTGAACAACTTTAGCAGACTGCAGGTGCATTTGGGGGTATTTTCAGATTCACTCATTTCTGTAATTTGTTATGAAAATCAAAGAAAGGACCACAGGTGACAATCCGGTTCAACTAAAAACCAAACAACAGAGTCTGAAACCTCACTTTTCTCTATAAACAATCTGTTTATGAATGTGCATTAACGCAAAATGTTTCGTTTTTGGTCACTTTTAGCAAGCGTCAAGGCTGCTATTGTCACTGTTGTTGGTGCCCCTTTTCCCACGTACAGTTTTTCCTTCCACTCAACTTTCCAAACAATATGTTTAGACAGCACTTTGTGAACAGCTGGCTTCATTTCCAATGATTCTGTGACTCACCGTTCTTCTTGCGGGTTTCTGTCGCTGTCTTCTGGACGGCTGAGATGTCAGCAGTTTATCCAGGCGCTTAATATTAAATGTGACTAAATTAATTGTAGGTTTTATAGAAATAATCAGAAATAAAAACTTGAAAAATATATAATAAATATACTTAGTATGACTTTTACATTTATTGAAATTTTACTTTTAAAAAACTAGAATTTTTATGATTTTTTAAAACTGTTATTTTCTTTAATAAATAGAAAATGTAGCATACTTCTGAGAATATTCATGTTGGCTGGTTTCCTCTTATTTTTGTCTTATAAGAAACACTGACCAAATAAATGAGCCAAGGAATATCAGCTAGACAATGCATATAAAAATAGGGTTGAAACGATTAATCACGATTAATTGATTGTTGAAATAATCGTCAACTAATTTGGTAATCGATTAATAACTAATTTGAGTATCCAGATTCAAAAATGCTGTTTACTGGGAAAAGGCAACATATTCAGGTCAATAATTAATCACAAACTGCACAAAAAATAAACATTTTCATCTAAATTGAAAACAATTTTTTACAAATATGTTTTAGCTAAAACTCTTTAAGTGGCATTTTTAGCATCAACTGTTTCAGATGTACTAAATGAATGTTATTGCAATTTAAGCAATAAAATAATTAATACATTTATTTGAATATTTTAATGTATTTCGCCTGAAAAGCATTAATGTGCCAATTTTTATCCGATTAAATATAAAACAAGTAAACTAAACATTCAAACAGGATCCCTGCGTGTTTACTTTTACTTTTCAAATTAAAAGCATGAGAGGGATTCACGTGAAAACAAAAAAAGTGAGAAGTGAAACTGCCGATTACAAATGAAAACAGATGAAAAGCTTGTTTTCAGCTCTACACTGTAAAACACTTTTATTATTACTGTGAGTTTCGCTCTTTGCTCTCAGTAAAAGTAACTTTTCAACACTTGAGTCGGACCCGCCTTACAGTAAGACGGCAGCGCCGCGCTCCTCCTGGTGACGAGTCATTTAAAGGCGCAGACGCTGCAGCGCTTTCACTCTCAGCGGTTAGAACCACCGCAGCGCATTATCGGCACTGCGATACTATTTTCAGCTCCTCTCGTTTTAACACGCACGCGTTCTGATGGCGGCCCGGTTTGACTCAAAACAGCCACCTTTGATCTGGTTCCCCAGACGCCGACACGAGGCCGTGAGATAGTTGCAGTTGTTTGGGTACTAGATCGCATATTTAAAAAAAAAAAAAGGGGCATTCCAAAGAAAACTGCCCCATTGCTGCTGCTAATTTCCCCCTGCAGGTTTCCCAACAGCAGCCGGTGACAACGAGGGACAAACGTGACTTACAGAAACCAGCCTGACGTTTCCGCCGGCGAAATTCAAATGTGGGATTTCGGTTTTGATGCTGTCGAGCGAGATACTCGTTTAAAGTTTAAAGTTCATCGCCTCAATATCTGGATGACTTCCAGTGATGCATCACAACCAGAGGAGGCCAAGTGTCCAGCTGCTGCAGCGTCCACTTGGTGTTCGCCCAGAAATCACTCAGAAACCAGCAAAAAGTTACATTATCATGTAATATTTAAAAATTACACCATCTTAAAATGTACATTTAAATGGAAGTTTTTGTATTTTAATTCATATAAATAACAAAATCAGGCTTAATAATTTTTTCTGGTGAGTTTCTGGTTAAAACATGTTTGATTTTCATTCAGTGGGAAGAAAATCCAGAAATTTTACTGAAATAAGAGAAGAAATACGTTATGATAAAATTAATCAAGAAAACGTAAAAATTCAGCGTAGTAAAATACATTTTTTCAGAAAAGTAAAATGTAACTAATTACCATCCAGGTCTCATCACTACACTGCAAAAACACAAAATCTTACCAAGTAATTTGGTTCTAGTTTCTAAAGGCGATAAGATAAAACTGACAAATAACTTTTCTACAATAAATATGAGCTTTTCTTTCTAAAAAAGTTCTATTTGCAGATTATTTTATTGATAATAAGACATTTTCCCATGTTATAAGTGAAAAAATATAAGCACTTTTTCATTAATATTAAGGAATAATTAACTTAAAATGAGCTCATATATCTTTCTGAAAAGTTACTTGTAAGTTAGTTTTGTTTTATTTTGTAACATTACAGCTTTATTACTGCATTATTTAAACTTTGCTCTGATATTACAATTATTCTTTCATTATTACAACTTTATTTACATTTTTACAACTTTATTCACATTATTACAACTTTATTCACATTTTTACAACTTTATTTACATTTTTACAACTTTATTCACATTTTTACAACTTTATTCACATTATTACAACTTTATTCACATTTTTACAACTTTATTCACATTTTTACAACTTTATTCACATTATTACAACTTTATTCACATTATTACAACTTTATTCACATTTTTACAACTTTATTCTCATATTACTGACTTTATTCTTGCAATATTTCGGCTTTGCTGTGGTATTTTCTTCCTAGTGTTGCTCCATTGTCGTATTTGGGTTGGTCAGAGACCAAAAAGCCGAGTTTTTGTGTCCAGACAAACTAAATTAGCGAGAAATGTTTGATGAAGTGGAGGTGAGGCAGAGCAGAGGTTAGCTTAATGTAAGGGGAAGATAATGAAGAAGATGAGAGAGGAACCAAACGAGCCCAGGTCTGTAATGAAGGAGGAGAGGTCAAAGGTAAAAGAGGGGTGATGCTGGGCGATCGGGGGGATTAATGGCGGACGGATCGGAGCGGTGAGACGGGTCGGGTCGGCTGACTCAGTCGCATTCCTGTCGTGCAGATTTATAGCAGCTCGGGGTCCTGGGACAGGCCTGGAGCCGCGGCCAAATTACAGTCATCTGCAGCATTCCTCTGCTGCAAACACAGGTTAGCAGCACGGCCGCGCTAAGTGCTAGGTGCCGCCTGTTGACAAATGACTTCCTTTGAAGGGCACAAAGACGGAGGGAGACGCTCGGAGAGAGGCGGCCTGTTTACCGAGCGAGGGCACAGAGTCGCTCAGTCTGCGTTTTCTTTTGTTGGCGCGCAGCTCTGCCATAACTACAGATGAAGACTCGGTGTTTGTATGCATGTTTGGGTGTGTTTGTACAACGTGGGCACAGACACCGCAGCTCCCAGCGGAGGGTCCCCCCACATGCACCCGGACACACAGAGCGACGCATTGTGACCTTTGACTGGAAGGTCATTCATGGATGACCTGTCATGCTTAGCATCGGCCTGCAGTCTACACGAAACATGCTCATTACAGTTTATTGCACGAAATCATCCGTAGGGGACGAGGTTTGCTCAGTCCTGCCCATTCAGAGTGAGCTGTTCTAGGAATGTTTGATAAGCATTAGTATAGCCTCCTGCACAACCAACCAGAATTCAGCAAGTGGTTTCTGGATGGCAAATCAACAACAAAACACTGCAAAAACACAAAAATTGACCAGGTATTTTTTTGTTTAGTTTCTAGTGCAAATATCTTAATACACTTAAAGCTTAAAATTAACTTTTCAGTGAGATTTTGGAGTTTCACTTCTAGCTCTAGTTCCATTAGCAGAGTTTTTCACTTGCAACGAAACATTTCCCCCATGTTACAAGTGAACTATAACCAGGTGAACTAGAACCTTTTCATCAGTATCCAGGAATTCTTTACGTAAAACGAGCTCAAATATCTTTTGTCTTATTTCAAGTTTACAAAGATATTTGCTCTAAAAACCAGACAAAAACTTGGTAAGATTTTGTGTTTTTGCATCAACAAAATCATTCTTGGATATGTCAGTCTGCTGTGTTCATTTAAAAATGTTTGAAAAGTATTAGTAGAGCCTCCTGCACAACCAATAAGAATTCAGCATGTTGTTATACTCATGCTGGCAAATCACTTGTGTTTTCCAGCAGCCATTGTACAGAGCATACAGCGGTACAACCAGGTGACCCAACGTGCTGGAGCTCAGCTTGGGTTGCTAGGTGATGGGTGGAGCTTTACTGGGGTTGCTAGGTAACAGGCAGAACTCAGCTTTTTGCTCGTTTGCTCGTTTTTAGAAGCAGTTGAGGTCGAAATGGAAGTATAAAACATTCAAAATGTGAATTTTTCATAACAGATCTCCTTTGACGGAGCTGGTTGAGTCGCTTACGCTGTTTTATGACGGCCTCACTGACTCTGTGTGACGGATCTGTGTTTTTCCCGCAGGCGTTCACAGGCACCAGTCCCAGGACCTCTCAGGGTACTACTCCCTTCCTCCAGGTGGCGTCGGCCAGATCACTCCCTCCATGAGCTGGTGAGCTGCACACATTTGTTTAATAACTCGTTCCATGTTTAAATAAAAATGCCAAAAAAACTTTTCTCAGGTTTATTTGGCAGAAATGTGCAGATTTCCTCTGTTTTTTCTGAGGTTTCTGGTAACATAAGCCAGTAAACAATGGGATGAAATGAAACTTTTAGAAATTTTTCTGCGGTTTGGAATGTTTTTTTTGAAAGAACAAACAGTAGACGTGGTTGCAGCGGATGACAGTCAACATCCTGACGACACACAGCATAAATGAAAACAGAAATCACATGACGTCTTTCAGCCCTGAGGAATTAACTCGCTGAAAAGCAAATAAAGCAGCAACTTTTACTGTAAAAATGTTTATTTTCTATTCGTTTAAGGTTAAAAGATTGTAAAAGTTAACAGACTAGCATGAAGAATTTACATTTTTGGGTCAAGATCAACAATCTGAAAATGTACATTTTATCCCCGAGAGCCGGTATTATTTTAAAAGTTTTCTCCATTTCCACATTATCTGTTTATTTTATCAGATATAAAACTAGTTTACCCTTTAAGTTGAAGATCTGTTTCATCCCTGACAAACTATTCTTCAGATTGATCAGCATTTATTTTCACTTCCTGTTTTTATTGAAGTATCAGGTCTAAAAAGGACCATAAAAGAAACAAATTAAGTAATTTTAGACAGTCAGAGTGCATGTATACGTAGTTTTGTTTCAGTAAAGATAATAGTAACGTCAGGCTTTTTAAAGATCGGCAAAGAAACTGCAATCAGTTTGCGTCTGTCCAGAACATCTACGATAGATAAAAATAACAAGTTCAGCCATTATTTACACAAACATCTTATTTTTTCCTCTAAATGAGATTTTAAAAATCCAGAGATTTATCATAAACCATCTAACTTGTTTGTTTTCTTCCTGCTGTTTTTCTTTATTTACATTTTAGTAAATGTAACCTGTTAATTTCTGCACAAGAAAAGTACAAAGACAATATATAAAATGATATTTTTGTGGTGATTTTGCCCAAATGAAATCTTGTAACGGAGCAGAAATGGACTCAGTTTTAACCAAGTGATGGTCCAGTTGGGTTTTTCACCCAACATGTCTGAATTTTCCATCCTTTTCTAGCTGCGGTTGATTTCCAGCAAAATGGAAACTTTACACCAAAATCTCTTTTTTTTCCTTCTGTTGTTGCATTTTCCTGAAACTGCTCAGAAAGAAACAGACACGTCTGCTCCACGTTTTCTCATGTTAATGTCACGCAGCGTGATTGTGGATCTATAATGTCAGACTGCCGCAGAGTTATGGATCAACACAAATCCGTTTGGAGCAAACCTCCAGAATCCTAAATCCTCTCTGGAATAGTTTAAGTCTTACATCAAATGTCAAGAAGATTTAAGAAGAAAGTTGTTTTTCCCTTTTTAAATGTGTGATTACATGTGTGTTTATTGTGTTTCTGTAAGTCAATATTTGTCCCCAAACATTCCTACAAGCATTTATCCCCGTCAGAGAAAGAACGCTTCACTGTGGATTTGTCATGAGTGTTATTAGCAGATAATCTCCTTTACTCCAGATTATCTGCTTGTTTTAGGTCCTTGTAGTGTAGATCTTTTGTTGGAGGAGGAGGAGGAGAGCTTAAATGTCATTTTTCTGTGGCGTTGGCGATCAGTCTGGGACTTGAGAGAAAACCCGATCGCCTGCTGGCCTATTGCTTCTGTTCATCTCACGCCGTGAAGATTTATTGTTTGTTTTCATCCGTTTTTCCAGAATGCAGCTTTATGCTTGGACACAAAAGTTTGATGGAGTATAACTGGAACTGAAAGCTAAATTTAAACTGAAATCCCAGGAAATTGAAAGAACTGCAGCAGGCTCGTTTGCATAAACTACCAAACATCAGCTGCAACGTCAGTTTATATTTTGTCACCTTCCGAATTTATCACTTTTAAATTTTGTGGCTATGAAAATGATAGAAATAATGATTAAAAAAAACGACTTACGACATACTATCTAACTGTGACTGCATGCAGCATTCATTCATTGCGCCACAAACACAAATAGAAACTTATTTAAAAAGTGTGAATTATATCCCTGCATTGCACACAGAAACTACATTTGATCATATTTTCAAACTTCTATTTATTGATCTTCTTGTGGAACAAACAGTTTAAATAGGAAAGGTAGTAAATATATATATATGTAACTGTTTTTTAACGTCATTAGTAGAAATTTATGAAAAGAGCAAAACTTTTTTATTTTAATAGGAAATGTTTGTGATAAATGCTCAGCTCTTTTATTTTGATCCTTCTAAAATAAAACCTGGTTAATTCAGAAGGTTCATATTTAATAGAGTTTATCTGAGTTTAATTCATCTGTCTGTGAAGAACTGAGAGGTTTGTTAGTGAACAGATCAGGAAGGTACAAGCGGGATCACACTGTAAAAAACATTCATCTTACCAGGTAGTTTTTGTTTAGTTTCTACAGCAAAATATTAGTCCACTTGAAATAAGAAACAGCTAACTAGAAAGTAATTTTTTAGCATGATATATGAGCTTGTTTCACTCATTATCAATTGAAAACCTACCAAAATGGCCGCCCACTTTAACCGTCAGGGTGGGAAATCTCAGCCAAGAGGCCTCTGGTCACAAACCTGGTAGAGAAAAGCCACAATTTAAACAATTCAGTTTGAAACAAGAAGACAAACAGATGAGTGCAGACATGAACTTATCCTGATCTTCTAAAGGTTTAAAAACTGGTACAAACTTCATGTGACGCACAAACATGATCTACAAAAACAGGATTTCATGGCAAAATGAGGAGAACAGATGCTTCGTTTCTGCCTTCATGAATATGTAAAACAAATGCCGATCATTAGAAACCACAAAATGCTGAGAGGAGGTCAAGCAAACGCAACGTGATTTACTAAACCTGAACCAGATTGTTAAAGAATATGAAATCAAAATAATCAAAAATAAATTAGAAATATCCTCCAGCAATGCAGATTTTGAGCTGCAGGATTACCGGATAATTCACCGTCACTTTATGTGAGCAGACAAAAGGTGGGTCTCGACCTCCCACTGTGATCACGACGCATTGGACAGAGTAATTACTGCTGACATCCAATTAGCTCAAAAACATCACGACTAAATCTAAATATTACTAAATAAAAATGAACAGACCAGTTCATGGTGGTGGCAGAGTCATGCTGTGGGAATGCTTTTTGTTTATTCTTACTTCCGCTTTTTTTTAGTTTATCAAACAAAAACCTGTTGAAATACATTAAAGTGTGACAAAACATGTAAAAGTTCAAAGGGTGCTGACTAACCGCGATTATTCCCAACATTTACTGGAATATTTTATAAACGTTTTCAGCTGACAAAGCTGCAAATCCTTGTTAAAATATTGGTTATTAAAGCCGCTTTCTGACCTGAGGAGATGAAAAGTGAAGTGTGATGATGGTGATGCTGATGATGAGGTTTAGATGATTGAAGAAGGCATCATCAGCTGAAGATCTCTGGAGATTGCTGTTTTCTCCATATCAAAGCCCGTCTCGACCTCCCACTGTGATCCCGATGCAGCTTCTTCTACGCCACAGCTGATCCACTCTGCTTTTACAGAAATATGTCTTAGTATAAAGTCTAAAGTAAGACTTTTTACAAGGACATCCAGACAAAAACAGCCTCCCCCTTCAACTACAATTAGAAAATTACCCAAGTTTACAAATTAAAATGTTCTTATAATGGAAAATGTTTGATGCAATAGAAAATATTAATATTTTTTTTATTTGGTTTTATGGTAAATAGGAAGGAGTGACTTTTCCTCAAAAGCAGACTTTATTGCTTTTAATTCATTTATTAAGCATGGATAAATATATGAAGTGACAAAAAATTTATAGCTGAGACTTTATTCTCCAATTTGATCTTAGATGGTTTTAGAAACTATATTTTTGAGCCTGCACCTAATTCAAAAAGTTTGGACACCCAAACAGCCAAGACCGTCTTTTAGCGGTGTAGTTTGGCCGCCATCCAGCAGAGGGCGCCGCTGGTCATAAACGGAGCCGGTTGTACAGAAGCAAAGATGGCGGTATCACTGAACGGTACAGAAAAGTGATCCAAACACAGTCCATTTTTTGAATGAAAAATGTTTTTTATGCGGTTCTGTTTAGAAATATAAACACTCGATAAACTAATTAAGTTATCAATTTGATATCGGCTCATTCAGAGGTTTTTAATGGCGGAACAGCGGCAACTTTATCAGCTAAAAATTACTGATGTGCTAAGCGAGGGGCACAATGCAGAAAAATTATACCGTGGCGGGTTTCCATGAGTTTCCTAAAAGCTTCTTCTGGGTAAAGAATCCAGTCAGTTTAAACTTTGACCTGTGAAGCTAAACGCAGAACCTGCTGCCGTCTCTCCTTGTGCTGTGCCGCGGCAGGCAGAGCCAGCCGGTCTACCCGGCCCTGTCCCCTTGTGGATTCAGGCAGTCCTACTCCTCCAGTCTCCCCAGCGCATCGTCCTACTCCAGGTACCGCATCCTGCCGGCTGGACCGGCCCAGGACAAACCGGCCGCGCAACAGCAGGCTCCTGTTTACAGCACATCGCCAAAAAACTAGACCAAACACATCCGAGCAGGACGGATCCAAACATCAGAATCTCATCAGGACGGTGTGCTGTAAACGGGTCGGGCCCCGTCAAACCGAGCCGAGCCAAGCTAATCGCTGCTCAAACTTCATGAAAGGTTGAAAGAAACCCGCTGTTTTGCTGCTTTTAAGCTCTGTGCACTGCAAAAACACAAAATATCACCAACTTTTTCTGGTCCAAGTTCTGGTGAAAATATCTTGGTACACTTGAAATAAAACAAAACTAACTTACAAGTAGCTTTAGAGTTTTCATTCCTCAATATTGAGGCAAAACTATAAGTGAAATAATCCAATCAAACTAGAACTTTTCATCAATATTTAGGAATTATTTACTTAAAACAAGTGTATCTTGCTGAAAAGTTACTTGTAAGTTAGTTTTGTCTTGTTTCAAGTGTGATAAGACATTTGCACTGGAAATTAGACCAAAAATACTTAAGGTTTGTGTTTTTGCAGTGTGTTTTTATTTGTGTCTGTTGCTCTACATACACATTAAACATGCTTTATGGTTAAAATTTTGCACAAACCTGGTCCGATATCTGTGAAGTCAAACATAATATGAAGATGCTTTAATTTTTTACTAGTGTTTGTTATTAGAAATGCAAAAGATAAATGGTTTTAAAGCTCATATAACAGCATTATGAACTGCTTTGTTCATAATACCCTTGGTCAAATATCTCTGTTTCCAAACACCATAAGGACTAAAACCAACAACACGCTCATTGTTCTGCTTAACGCCGTTTAGATGTTTCCTCTTTCTTTGTTGTTTTAAGACAACAGCAGCTGCTTCTCTTTTGCACCAAATGTTAAAGAAATATATCCAGTCTAATGTTCACAGGCTGAACTGTAAAACAAGTCTTCATCGTTCAGCCGCTTTCTTTTGAAAAACAATACTAGTGCGCCCTCTAGTGGTGACAAATGTTGAAACTACAGTATTATATATCATGATTTAACATACTATTATGACATAAAATATTACTTTTAATGACCAAAAAAGCTATTAAAAGTTGCTTTTTAACAACACAACAGATTTAAATGAATGTTTTTGTATGATAGAAACCTAAACTTGGACGTTAGATGATGCTTTTTCTGCTTTCAATGCTTGGCCAGAAGTGCCTCTTTGCTTCAGCGCTCTCCGTTCTCTCTGCCTGTAAGTCGATGCATCGCTCCAAACCGCTCAGGTTTGCGTCACTTTTCACTGTTTTCCTGCGTTTTTTTTTTTCAACCCTCCCAGGTTCCCTCACTCTTTGATGCTCGGACCGTCGGGCGTGCATCCGACAGGGATCCCCCATCCGGCCATAGTGCCGTCTTCGGGCAAGCAGGAGCATGATCAGTACGACAGAGGCTTGTACATGTAAGTCACTCCGACTTCCTTCATCACAACTGTTTCAT
The DNA here is from genome assembly GCF_904066995.2 of Poecilia reticulata. Classification (NCBI taxonomy): domain Eukaryota; kingdom Metazoa; phylum Chordata; class Actinopteri; order Cyprinodontiformes; family Poeciliidae; genus Poecilia; species Poecilia reticulata. Next base: position 999,309 of record NC_088843.1, on the reverse strand, counting down.
TTAATTCAATTACATTTTATTTATTTGTTCAGCACATTAATCAATGTAACATAAATATGCAGTTGATAATAGACTCATCTTTTCCTCGCCACAGCCGCCCTGCCGCTGCAGAGCCGTTACCTAAATGAAACTCTGAGATGAAGCTATTATTAATTTAGTGCAGAGCGCCACAGCAAAGGGAAAAATAACACTGAAAAACCATTGAAGAATAATTCAAAACCACTCATATTCTTCTTTTTTTTCTTGCTCTACGTATCACCTACGCAACGCAAAGACTGGTTGCTATAGCAACTGACTGACAACAGCTCCACTAATATTTCAGGATTAAACACTCAGACATTTCCCACACAAAGAACAGAGCTGTGGTAGATTAGCTAATTTAAACACCTGCTCTTCTGATGATCAGTCAGAGTTGGTGTTTAGGTCGCCTCTTTACATTTTTAAATTGAACCGATACACAGGGAATCCTGCAGCACATCTACATATTAAAGTTGTCATAGTCAAGCTAGCATAACTGACCTACTTCTCTCTCCCTTGCTATGTTTTTTATTTAAACTTTCTCCTGACGTTATTTAGTTGACATAGTGTTGACAATTAGTAGCAAAGCTCTGTTTGTTTTATACATCAGGCGTACATTTAAGATTTAGCGCGCTATGTTGACAACATAACAGCTAACCCAATGCTAGCCATTGTTAGCAAGCAGCTTTTTGCCTTCCAGCAGGAAGCCGGGGGCGGGATCTTGTTCAGGTGACGTTACGCTGCTACGTGTTCATAAAACTCTCAGTACATCTAGAAAAGCTAACAATGAAAACATTTCTACAAGAAATAACTAACAGACAGAAACAATCTAAACAACAGACCCTCATTAGTGATTAAGTTTCTTAAGTTTTGACTGTTTCTGATATAAATCTTCATTTTCAGCGCTGTTCGTGTTTATTTTTGCGGATGTTCTCTCTCCTTCAGGAAGCCGCAGGTGGAGGTCAAGCGGGAGAAGGAGCCCAAGAAACCGGTCATCAAGAAGCCGCTGAACGCCTTCATGCTCTACATGAAGGAAATGAGGGCAAAGGTCATCGCCGAGTGCACGTTAAAGGAGAGCGCCGCTATCAATCAGATCCTGGGACGAAGGGTGAGTGACACAAACATGAACTCATCATTTATTTATATCTGCTGGAACATTTTTAACCTCTGACCCCCTTTGCAAGCCCACAGAAATGCTGCAAAATATAATCAACTTTTAGAATGTTTTTATCAACCATTTCCTTGTTGTTGCATTCATTTAGCATAAATGCTGCATCGAACCATCTGGTTGTAGTTGGTCAAGAGTTTTGTTGCCTGAAAATGTAATTATTAGATAATATATTGTGGCAATTACCAAATAATAAACATTTTAAACAAAATCCTGTCTTTTAATAATAATATAATCTGTAATATTATATATTATTATGAATCAAATGTTATTTTTCAGAGTCGCCCCTTTTGGTTATTTCCTTGTCAGAAACTTTTCCGTTTGTTGCTATGCTATGCTAGCCTGAGGAGCAAAGCCGCCAGTCAGAAAATGAGAAATAAATATGAAAACATTAAGATAAAAAAACCAATGTGATTCAATTGTTTTTTAATTATCTTTGCATGTTTTTTCTCATCTTCCCTCCACCTTTCTGAGGCCCCACAGCGCCCCCTGGAGGCCCCACTGCTACATTTGTTTTTGTTTTTGTTTTCATTAATATTCTAACAGTCAATGCAAATGTTTTTCTCCTCTGGAGAAACGGGTTGAAAGTTGCCAAACGGATCAGTCGTCATCCGGTTTTGGATCAGTGAATAATTCTGACCTGAATTTGTTCCCAGTGGCACGCTCTGACCCGGGAGGAGCAGGCCAAGTACTACGAGTTGGCCCGGAAAGAGAGACAGCTCCACATGCAGCTCTACCCGACCTGGTCTGCCAGAGACAACTACGTAAGTTACTTTGCTCTGCTCCTCCCCCCTCCCCAACCTGTTTCCATCTGACTCTACCTCTCTGGCTCAGAGTGAACGTATTCAAACCAAGGAGCTGATTGAGAGAAACGTAAACAGGAAAGTGTTGCAGCCCCTCCTTTCTGTTGTGCAGAAATGATGAATTTTGTGTCTGGGTTTGCGGTCGGAGAAATAGACGTCAACGCGTTGCCGTGGTTACAGCAACAGAAGCGTAAACAACAATTAAAACTCAGAAATCACTGTAAATACGTTTGTTTTTACTGTACTTTTAATTCACTAATATGTATTAGTTTATATTTATCAGTTTAATTTAGTGGTAGTTGTCCTGTATGGCAGGCTGTTAGGATATTTATTTGACCACTCTGCTCTGAAATGTGACGAATGTTCAGCAGGTGAAAGGTTCTGACAGTCGACTGTTTTCCTAATCTGGATTAACAGGATTAACTATTGGAAAATGTTGGAGTCAAACCTAAAATCGTGAATTTATGAAACATATTGACTTGTTTTTATATTTGTTTATATTTACATTATGTATTTTATCTGTGGTTTGCTTCATCACACCTATTTTTTTTAATATTTCTTCAGCTGATTGATCGTTTTGGTTTTTATTCTGAGCTGCAGATGACTGCCGTCTCACTCAAAAGATGTAGGAAATGGATATTTTTGCTATTTTTAGGCCTTTTAAGAACTTTTATCTTGTTTCAAACTGTGGTTCTTACTTTTAGTTTGTTTTGGTTTAAATAAAACTGTCATCAAATGAGTCTCCTTATTCAAGTTTGCATATTTTTATGCTTCAATAATCAGAATATTAAAAAAAAACTGGAGCAAAATGTAAAATTTCTCTCAAATTTTATATAAACTATTTTTTTTTCAAACTGAAATAAAAGCAAACAGCGAAACATTTGTTCTTCAAATTTTATTTTCAGTTTGATTCTCAATTATCTCTTGCCTATCAACTTTATTTAAATTGAATCTTTTTTTCTATTTTACACTTTAATAAGTAAATCCCATCAGATGTTTGTAAAATTAAAGTTTTTGCTGATGAAGCCCAAATCGCTGGGCAAACAGACAGAGGGTGAAGCGCTCCATGTTCAGCTCAACATCCCATTTGATTCTCTGAATTTTATTGACGCCTCTGCCTGTAAACCCACAGTTTAAAGATGGCCGGCGTGTGGTGCATGCTGGTTTCTTTGACAGATCAATGTTTTGGGGTTTTGCTGAATCTGGGCTGCTGTGTGCCTCTGACTTCTCAGTTTGCTGTTGAACTCTTGCAGGAGGCGGGCCTTAGCGGGGTCGCAGGGGAAAAGAGTAAAGCTGATTGGGTAGGGACTCGTCTAATGGTGGATTTATACCTCTGTGGTGTGGGGTAAAAAATAAGAACACAAAAATAAAGTGTTTGAGAAGCTGCATGAAAGCGGGAGGGGGCTGTGGGTATTTCTGTGCAAAGTTTGCATGCACCCTCCTGAGAGATCGCTCACGTTTGAAGCATGTAAACGAGGACAGGCCCTCCGGTCGGTAAGATGTGGATGCATTTCAAATCTCTGTCTCTACTAAAACTCTCCATCACACAGAGGTATAAATCAGCCGTCTTTTTCCAACTAACAGAGAGCAGGGCTGCATGGCTGGCCTCGCTGCATCCGTTCATTTATCATTTCAAACACTACAACAGCTTCATTTGGTTATTAATTACTTTATTATCAGTCCTTCTGTTTTGCTTTGTTTGAGAAAAAAACACATTTTGACATATTTCTGCTGCCAGTTTCTTCACGTCACCTTCCAAATGTCAGACTTTCTTGCAATATTTTAACGTAATCGTAACTTTTAGTCCTGAATGCATCGTTTCTCTGCACCTGAAAATAAATCTCTGTATAGGAGATGAGCATCATCTAAAAGTCACGTTAAGAAATGAGGAAGGAAATATTCTCCTTTTCACTGAGTTTATCTGGAAAATAGTTTCTGATCCCAAAGATTCAGTTAGAAATGATCCAGTTTGTGTTTCTGTTGCGTGAAACATTTATTTTTATTGCTTTGTTTCTGCAGATCAAACTCATTTCACGATAAAATAAAAGTTTAATAATCCAAAACAATTCCTCCACCCTAAGTAGTTCTACCAGAAAACATAAAATAAATCAGGAAATGCTCGTTAATCCAAAGAAAATTCAGCCTGAAGGAGTTTGGAGAAAAAATCAGCGTAAAGGGAAACTATCATGACAAAAAAAGAAGAAAATACTTTTGCACGTTTATATTCTTCCAGTTTGGTTTCTACTGCTTCTACAAAACAACGAAGCACTTAAAAAAACAAAAAACACCCGTTAGCAATAAGTACATGTTTGTTTTAGTGTGTAGAAAACGAGCCGCTTCAGAAACCTCCGGAATAATGTTACACATCAGCAGGCACAACGCTGTTACCTAGCAACCCCAGAAGAGTTTCGCCCGTTACCTAGCAACCCCAGAAGAGTTTCGCCCGTTACCTAGCAACCCCAGAAGAGTTTCGCCCGTTACCTAGCAACCCCAGAAGAGTTTCACCCGTTACCTAGCAACCCCAGAAGAGTTTCGCCCGTTACCTAGCAACCCCAGAAGAGTTTCGCCCGTTACCTAGCAATCCCAGAAGAGTTTCACCCGTTACGTAGCAACCCCAGAAGAGTTTCGCCCGTTACCTAGCAACCCCAGAAGAGTTTCGCCCGTTACCTAGCAACCCCAGAAGAGTTTCGCCCGTTACCTAGCAACCCCAGAAGAGTTCGGTCTGGTACCTAGCAACCTAAGCTGAGCTCCAGCACATTTGGTCAGCTGGTTTTCCTGCTGTATGTCCTGTACAATGGCTGCTGGAATAGACAAGAGTTTTGTTGTTGACTCCATCCAGAAACTACTTGTTGTGCAGGAGGCTCCACTAATTATTTTCAAAGATGTACAGTTGGATAGCAGCGTATCTGTTGGCAGCCATTTTAACGTGCGAGTGTAAACGTTGAGTTGGGGGCGTGGCCAGCAGCAGCTGGACTGAAATCTCATTTTCTAAGAAGCTTAAAGTGTCGCCGTTAAAACATTGTGAGAAAGTCTGAATGAAACGAGGCGGGGCGCAGCTGACAAGAAAATCCCTTTTCCCACCAAAACAAATCATTTAATGTGAAAATCCTCTGTGTGTGTCTGCGTGCGTGTGCGTGTGTGTGTGTGTGTGTGTGTGTGTGTGTGTGTGTGTGCGTGTGTGTGTGTGTGTGTGTGTGTGTGTGTGTGTGTGTGTGTGTGTGTGTGTGTGTGCGTGTGCGTGTGTGTGTGCGTGTGTGTGTGTGTGTGTCTGTGTGTGTGTGTGTGTGTGTGTGTGTGTGTGTGTGTGTGTGTGTGTGTGTGTGTGTGTGTGTGTGTGTGTGTGTGTGTGTGTGTGTGTATGGAGGTTTCTATCATGTTCTGTGACTTGCAGGAGAAACCCTCTACGCGTGTGGAGCTTCTCTTCCTGTTCTGCTCGCAGACGGGGGGTTTCTCCAAACATATTGAGTTATGCTGCAGCATCAGACATTAAACACACACACACAGACACACACACACACAGACTCACACACACAGACTCACAGCAGGAGCTTTGCAGGATGACTTGTTGTAAACCACACAGGCGGCGCAGAGCGAGGCGGCGCAGCGTAGGCGGTAGATTCCTCTCCCCACATCCTTCATCTCAGCCTCGGTTCATCATGTTTACCTCAACACACACTAACACTCGAGAAACAGCGAAAGAAATGTCAAGTTTGTCTTTTCTGAGTGATCTGAAATGAAAAAGGATTTTATAGGAGTCGTCTGCTCTTTTAACACTGGTGGAAACTGAAGGTTGTGCATGAATCTCGGTTCTAGTGACTGAAGCAGTAGAAGCTTTTGTTTCTCTTTCTTGCTTTAGTTTCTGGTCGTAGCTTTTAACTTTTCATGTTTGAGTTTTTTGTTTGCATTTCAACATGGAGCACCACTTCAGAAAGTTTATTTTTTTAATAAACTACAAAAAGCCTTGCAAATGTACTAATAGTCCTACTGAAAACCATATTTGGATTTTACGTAACAGACCAACACAGAATGGAAGCGAAAGGAAAACGATGGATTTATTTTCCACCTCATCAGTGGATGTCGTCCATCTGTTCATGGTGATGGTCTGAACTCATCACGCCCATCAGGGGAAATGGTGGCGGCAGCATCATGATGTGGAGGAGGCTTTCTGTAGCAGGAAAGTTTACATTATTTCATTTAGCCACAATGAAATACATAGTTAAAAAATATATTTTCTTAAGGTTTTTTGCTCACAACAAATAATGATTATTATGAAATTATTTTTCTTCTGCTTTGTGTTGATCTTTAACATTAAACCCCACAAGAAACACAGAAGTTTGTGGTTGGACAGGATGTAAATTTTGGGGGTTTTCTTTGGTTGTTTTCGTCGTGTTTTAAATCTGTTGTCTCTGTCAGAAACCCGAGTTAAGTTTTATTTCAATTCAAACACAAAATCTTACCAAGTATTTTTGGTCTAATTTCTAGTGCAGATATCTTTGAACAAAAAGGATAAAACTGGCTTAGAAGGAACTTTTTGGCAAAATATATGAGTTTAAGTCGGTAATTCCTTACTGTTGATGAAAAACTTCTAGTTTCATTGGCAGATTTTGAACTAATAACGTGACATTTTTCCCTTTTTATAACTGAAATGATCTGCCAGTGGAACTAGAACTGGGTTGCTAGGTAACGGGCAGGGCTTGGCTGGGGTTGCTAGGTAACGGGCGGGGCTTGGCTGGGGTTGCTAGGTAACGGGCAGGGCTTGGCTGGGGTTGCTAGGTAACGGGCGGGGCTTGGCTGGGGTTGCTAGGTAACGGGCAGGGCTTGGCTGGGGTTGCTAGGTAACGGGCGGGGCTTGGCTGGGGTTGCTAGGTAACGGGCAGGGCTTGGCTGGGGTTGCTAGGTAACGGGCGGTGCTTGGCTGGGGTTGCTAGGTAACGGGCAGGGCTTGGCTGGGGTTGTTAGGTAACGGGCGGTGCTTGGCTGGGTTGCTAGGTAACGGGCAGGGCTTGGCTGGGGTTGCTAGGTAACGGGCGGGGCTTGGCTGGGGTTGCTAGGTAACGGGTGGGGCTTGGCTGGGGTTGCTAGGTAACGGGCAGGGCTTGGCTGGGGTTGCTAGGTAACGGGTGGGGCTTGGCTGGGGTTGCTAGGTAACGGGCGGTGCTTGGCTGGGGTTGCTAGGTAACGGGCAGGGCTTGGCTGGGGTTGTTAGGTAACGGGCGGTGCTTGGCTGGGGTTGCTAGGTAACGGGCAGGGCTTGGCTGGGGTTGCTAGGTAACGGGCGGGGCTTGGCTGGGGTTGCTAGGTAACGGGCGGGGCTTGGCTGGGGTTGCTAGGTAACAGGGGGTTGCCAAGTGCACTAAGATATCTGCACTAGAAATTAGACCAAAATTACATGGTAATATTTTGTGTTTTTGCAGTTAAACTGAAAGTTTAAATCAAACAGTTGATTTAGTTTTTTATTTTAGGTAATTAATGTTTGTGTGGGATTCTGTAAACTTTAGATGACCTTTATGTTTTCATTTCTTCAAAATTATGATTTCCCAGATCAAAACAATCAACATCTTTATAGTTTAAGTTGAGTTACTTCAGATTAAAAACAAATGATTAAAATCTCAACAGCAAAAACAAAGATTTCAAACCGTTTTATGAACTTTGAAGGGAGCAGATTCTCTGCACCTATTTAAAATAGTTCATTGGATATTAATACTTTTGCAAGGTTATATATACTGAAAATATTTTATTTTGTTATGCACAGCGGAATCAGACTCTACACTGTAAAAACACAAAATTTTACCAAGTAGTTCTAATGCAAATATCTTCGGACATTTGAAATGAGGCAAAACTAACTTATGAATAACTTTTCAGCAACATATAAGAGCCTGTTAGATTATTTCACTTCACTTTATAGACATAAAAAATGTCTTGTTATAAATTAAATAATCTGCCAGCAGAACCTTTTCATCAACATTAAGGAATTATTGACATAAAACAAACTCATATTTTGCTGAAAAGTTATTTGTAGGTTAATTTTGTCTGATTTCAAGTGACCTAAGATGTAGAAACTGGACCCACATTACTCAGAAACCCTTTGTGTTTTTGCAGTGTATGTTGTTATTGTTGTGTGTCTAAAAATAAACTAAATTAACTTGATAAATCTGGGGCCATTTTTGTTTGTGTTTGTCCTACAGGGCAAGAAGAAAAGGAGAAAACGGGAGAAGCAGCAGGACTCCAACACAGGTAAACATCTCTGTGTGACCTCGGAATGAGCAGAAACTTTGTGCTGCGTTGGTGCTGCAGCTCACTGCCGAGGCAGGAAGTGTCTCTAACGCCAAACCGCCCACCCACTCTGCTTTCCATGCAGCCTGAATTAGAAAAGTGTGAATCCAGGAGTGTGAATGTTCCACATGAATCCGATGAAAATGCATTTCTGTTTGCTGCTCTCTGCAGAACATGAAGGTTTTTCTGTTTTGTTTTTTGCACGGCTGCTTTCCTCAGAGTTTAATCTGAGCGGCATTAACTGCATCTGTGCTGTTTGTCACTGTCGCGTTGTGCTACTAACAGTTTTGGCTTTTTTCTCTTGTGTATCTCTCCTCCCGTTGTTTTCTGTCTTTCCTGTGACCCTCTAACTTCCCTCTCTTCCTTCGCTCCTCTCCGTTTATTACATCTATTTTTTGCTTTTCCTCCTGTCCTCCTGCATGCTGTGCATTGTGCGCTCAGACCCGGGCTCTCCTAAGAAATGCCGGGCTCGCTTCGGCCTCAACCAACAAACGGACTGGTGCGGTCCCTGCAGGTGTGTAACCGACATTCCTCCACTTCCACTCAGCCGATGCTGCGTAAAACGCCCCCGTCTTCAGCCTGATTCAGCCTTTCTGAGGAGACAGAGCCGTTACAGTTTCAGCTCCAGATTTACCCATCCGTATCAATCCTCCTGTTTTTCAGAGGATTTATTGGAGCTGATTTCCTTAATTTTCGGCCGGTACCTCCATGTGAAGCCGATCTTTTCTACCTCAGCAAAGGTCTGAAGTCGGCGTCTGACCTGGTCTGCTCTGCATGAGAGGTCAGCCTGACGGACCGGCCCGCCGTTACCAACTCAGAGACGTTCTTGCTATATTTAGCAAAATTTCAGACAAAAAACATCATAATTGGCCAAAATGTGAGTCAGCAGACGAGGCTTGTTAAACATCAGTGATCGTTTTTGATGTTTATCACAACATTTAACCTGTTTTTTACGGATTGTTTTGAAGTGGAAAAAGGATATTTCTTTTAAAAAGTTTTAAACTTTCATTAATGTTTTGGACAAAAACTGTTCCCAACGGTTTTCCCGTCTCAGGGAAGCTTATCGATGCACCGACTGCAGTTTTTTGGCTGATCACCGATTTCCAATCTTGGCCGATTCAGATTTTGGCCGATACCAAGTTTTTTTTGTCTTAAATGTTTTTAGATTTAGGCAGAAAGTTGCTGAATATTGTTACCTGTAAACGTTTGGAGCGACCCGGTCTGTCAGTCCGACTCGTCTCACTGCAGAGCAGAAGACGCCGGCGGCCGATTGGACCGGCTGCAGCGTCACGGAACATCAAAATCTCTTGGGGTGTGAATATTTCTCCCAGGCCCAAAATCAGCAAAGGAGACTTCCTTCATGATCAGCTCTGTCTCTCGGGGATCGGCCACTTTCTGGGCTCTGCATGTCGTCTGTCACTAACCTGCTGGTCCAAACCCAAACACACCGACACGAAACTACAAGAATTTAGCTTTAAATTACTCAGGAAATAAAACACAACCTAAAGATTTTCATTTTCTTCAGTAAAAAAAATAAATGTAACTTTGATCATTTCTGTTGCTTTTTCTACAAAAACAGTTTTTCCAAAACTAAACAGAAAAGTTTCTGCTAGTTTCCATGAGCCTCTTTTTGACTGGACATTTATTGTTTGTGCATTTAATGCAAAAGGGTGAGATCGTGTGCTGCAGGTAGAAAAAGCTTCCTTATTAATCACATTATCAGTTATAATCACCGATAATCAGATCGTCTTTCTTTCAACCTGGAAACATTTTCTTTTTGTTCCTCATATGAATTATTGTCATTTTGATTTTTAAAATACCAAAATTTCCACTTAACTTTACATTTTAGTCCGTTTGATGATGTCATCTCTAAATTTTAATTGATAATTTGATCAGTTACTCAGTGTTTGAGTCGACTTTTTACTTTTACTTTAGTAAAAATGTCTTACTTGAGTTCAGTTTTCGGATGTTCTGCCTCCTCTGCTTGTTAATAAATACCAGTTTTATGATTTGTTGCGGATGTTTCACCTCCTTTAGTTTCTGGAGGTTTGAGCCACTAGAGGGCAGCAGCTCCCACCCATAAGGCCGGAGCTGCAGGGGGTCGACCGCGGTCCACGGCTAGTCTGCAGGAGCCGGGAATCTGACATGAAACGCGCGCTCCACCGTCTTCCCCGCTATTGCGTCATGGAAACCTGAGTGTGTGTTTCGGTTTGAGAGAACAAAGGGGCTGAATGTGGTTTTAAGCCTTATCACCACAGCTTCACACACACACACACACACACACACTCTCTCCCTGCAGCGCTGCATCTTCTCATGCCCGTCTGCTTTCTACTTTCTCCATCCCTGCGATGTGGTGACGAGGTCTTTTGATGGTGAACTCTGACATTTAGAATCACTTTCTACTGCAGAGTTCCTCCTCTGAGTCTAAATGTGGCGCAGCGCCTCAGTTTGCGGTTGAACCTGGTGACTCATTTCATGTTCTGGTGATGATCTTGGGATCCTGTTAGCTGCTTTGATGGTATGGAGGTCTGCTTTAAACGTAACACCTCAGAGCGCAGCAGGAAAACACGATCCGATCGTCGTACAGCAGCCGCGTCCAAACCTTCAGGCAACAGAGCGACGGTGCACCGATTTACCAGACCGACGATTTCCTCAACTAAACACTAAACTGAAAAATAAACCTTTTATTCAAATCATATAAATAGTGGAACAACTCAGTAAATTGTTGCACACTGTAAAAACAGAATCTTACCAAGTATTTTGTTTTAGTTTCTAGTTAAAATATTTTGGTGAACTTGAAATAAGAAAAACTAACTTAAAACAAACTTTTGAGTGAAATATGAGCTTGTTTTAAGTCAGTAACTCTTTAATATTGATGAAAACGTTTTAGATCCATTTGCTGATTGTTTAACTGATATGACAGGAAAATGTTGTGAAATAATCTGACAACTTTTTCATCAATTTAAGGAATTATTGACTTAAAACAAGCTCATATATTTCACTCAAAAGTTCTTTTTAAGTTAGTTTTTAATCTTTATTTCAAGTCTTCTAAGAAATTTACACAAGAAATTAAACTATAATATTTGGTAATATTTTATATTTTTGGCAGCATCGATACAAAACATGAAAAATCAATAAACTTTACATTCTAGTGAACATTTAACTGAAAGACATTTTAAAATCCAAGAATAAACCAAACAGCAGAAACTACAAATGAAATGATTCTTAAAAAGAACAACAAGTCATGAAAATGAACATTATTGAGCTTTATTAAATGCATCATGTGACTTATTGGTTTATTTGATGCCACATTATGTGACATCACCACAATATGTCATAAAGTAATAAAACTGGGCATTATAATATGATAAAACATCATTAAAACTGCATTACGTAATAAAATAGTTTTTTCTTGAATGCAGAGGTTAAAACCAAAGAGTCTGAAACTAATGAGGAAAAGTTTTAATCGACTGCAAACAGGATTCACTTCACTAGAACGTAATAATTAGCAGTGTGATGGTTTATTACACATTTCTGTGATGATGGATTTATTTATTTCCGTTTCGCTGATGGATGTCCGTCTCCTGCCAGTTTTAAAAGCAGGAATTCATTTTGTCTCGTGTTCATTGACTCACTGTGATTCTGCGCCTCCACTGAACGCTGCTGACGTCTCCACACTTTATTCACAGATAACTCTCTCTGACTGTTCCTAGGAGGAAAAAGAAGTGCATTCGCTACCTTCAAGGAGGAGGCTGCCCCAGCCCATCTTCTTCAGATCTAAGTGCTATAGACTCGCCCCCGTCCCCGTGTCCCGCGCGCCTCTACCAGCAGCAGCCCCCGTCCCCGCGCGGCTCCCCGCCGCCGCCGCCCTCCCCCTGCACGCCCCGCCGCTCCTCACACACGCGCTCGCACCCCCGCTTCCCGTCGGAGCAGTCTGCCGGCAAGCGGGCGGACCTCTGCCACCTCGTCCCGACCGCGACCCTGGAACTGTCGGGCAAGCAGACGCTCTGCTCCTCGGCGCTGTCCGCCGCCAAGGTGGCGGGACTTTCTCTCAAAGTGCTAACAGAGACTCACTGATCGCCGCGGCCCTCCCACCTCACTGCTCTCCTCCTCGGCTCCCCAAAGGAACGAAGATCCTCCTGGTCGCCTCCCTTCATCCTGCAGTCGTGATTTTCCAGAAGTTTCCGTTTCCACCGTCGCGACGTGAGAACAAGCTGTTCACCTTGTGCTTAACGCTTCAGAGGCCTGTCAGTCACTAACGAATCCACTGCTCTCATGACGTCACGCTTCCTGGAACTTCATAGCTGGCTGCCATCTTGGTAGGCAGTTGCTATGACAACAACAAACAAGCCACAAGCTTAGAATTAGCTCTCACCTTGTTGCTATCTAACTTATAAAAATATTGCTTTACAACTACCTGAGTCCTCCACCCACCTGTGTAACACGGAGATAAATATCAGTGCTGTAGTACTTACTGCTGAACTAGCTACACTAGCTTAGCTAGCGTAGCTTTTATCGGCTAAGACGGACACGTACTCACTCTGCCAGTCACCAGAACCTTGTTATTCACCTGCAGGGCTCTTACGTCCTTTATTAATCCGTTTAAACATCGACTGTATGAAGCTCCTCCATGGTGTGACCACTTCCTGTTCACTAATTAGTGACGTCTGTACAGCAGATCAGAGGCAGGTTCTCCACATCGTCTGGCCTGTTTCGATCCCATCAGCAGACATTTTGTTCAGGAGTGTCTATAAACGGCCATTTTGTTGACTTCGAAGCTGTGCGCTTGCCTACCAAGATGGCGGCGGTCACTTCCAGGTCGATGGATTGTCCCAGAACTTATTGCAATAAATGATGATATTCTTGTTTTGAGACCATCTACAACCTAAACAAACAGTAACGGCAGAATAATAATGCAATCAGATTCTCAGAGATCAATAAACTTCCAATCTAATGAACTGGAGGAATTTTAAATATCTAAAATAAATAAACCAAACAAGAGAAACAAAGAAATGAATTATGAAGTGTTCACAGACTTATCATCCAGTTTTTGGTAGAAAAATGATCAATTTTAATGTGATTTATTGATTATTGTGACCGGCCTGCTGACAGGCGCAAATGATTATTGATTATATGATAAATTACTATGATATAATAAATTATTTTCAGACTCCAACTAGTTTCCTTCCAGGACTGAACTTCATTTTGGCAACTTTGAAGAGAATCAGAGCAAATGTGTCTAAAACAAACAGCATTTTAGCCGTTTGTTTTCATTGGTCCGTCACAAACACTCCACTTAAAATATATTCAATTATAATGTGGCAAAAGGTGGAAAAGACTTTTTCATAATCTTGTTGTTTTGGCTCAAACCGTTGTTGGTCGGTTTTGTTTCGGGACGGTTCCTCCTCCTCAGAGTTGGTGCTCACTTTGTAACTTTAAGATGAATTTTTCATCATCTCTTCTGGACCCGTCTGACCAGCAGGACCTCTGATTCCTGGGGAAAGTATTCCCATCTTTAAAGCAGACTCCCAAGTCACTTCTTTTAGCACTTTTAGGCTTCTTTTCTCCAGCTTCACCCGTTAAATTTTTACATTTTGTGTGTTTTTTTTTTACCTTTTTGTGTATGAATCTGTCATTTTTAAGGTCATATGTTTCTTTAAATTTGTTTTTTTTTTCTTCTCTGCAGCTCCGCAAACTAATCTGTGACCGATGGGTACTATTATATTGCATTGTCTTGTAAAGTTTTATATTATAATAAATAACTTTTGTATGTTTTTATGGAATAAAAAGGTAAATTCTTTTTGAAAAAAATATTAGTTTCCACTATTTTCTAAAAGCAATGTGTTTTTTTTGTCTTTTTGTGCAAAACGTTACCCTTTTTGTGGTCCAGTATTACTGCAGAAGCCTTCAAACTACTTTGTTCGGTCGGTGCATGTTCCAGCTGTAATGTTACATTTCGAGAAAGGAGGTTTTCATTTCACCGGAAGTGTAGGCTGAGCTTCTGTGCCATTCTTCTCCAGCAGATGGCGCTGTTGTGGTTCAGGCCAGGCAGAAACAACCGGAAGATGTCTTTGTACTTTCATGCTTTGAACCCTCTGATGTATGGTTTTTGTTTGATGTTATTAAAAGTGTTTTTTTTTTTATGTTTAAGGCTGCAGGCTTATTTTTTTCCAATGGGATAGTTATAGGAAATATTGCATTTATTTAATCTCAAACTCAAATTTCTCATTTTTAAACCAAGATGGATGGATTTCTGAAAAGCTGAGGGTTTGCATACAGCTCTGGCTTTACAGTAAATCACTACATTTAATAGAAACAAACCTAATATGGACAGTAGGAGCTGTAGTTTAAATATGAACTAACTCCCACTGAAGCATAATGGATCAAATCTGTGTTCAGGATAAAATTATGTCCTAATCAGCCGATTATCCCAGAACATTTGGACCACTGATATTCCTGTAATCTACCAGAGGTTGTTTTATTTTAGTAATTCAATAGAAAAATTGAAATAGTAATAGTGAACTATGTAATGCAATTGAAAAATTAATAAAAGCTTCACTTATGGACTCTAAGCAGCTGCACGATTGAAGGACATTTATTGAAACTGGTGACTCCAAACAGAGACGACGCCACTTTAATTTGAAAGGTTTTATTAACTCCTTCAGTGACTTATCCAGCTAAAAAAAAAAAAACCAGCATCACAGCTAAGCTGAAAGTGTCCAATTAAATACACAAATGTATGAGTCAACGCTGTGATGAAGGTGAAAACGCAAAAACATCGAGTCGCTTCCAACTTCATTTCTCCCAACAAGTCGCCTTCCAGGTTTAAACAAAGCCAATGTGGAGCAAAAATCACATTCACCCTGGGTTTGTCCATTGTCAAAAATGTAACTTTATTCAATTCAATGAACCTAAAAGAATAATCTCCAGTAAAAACAAAAAAATAGACAACTAGAGCAACTAAAAATGAGGATAATCTGGAAGGAGGGACATCGTTTTTTCTTCTTCTTCGAGGATACAAAGCCATGAGAACAGGACTATATTTTATGTAGATCCACAAATATGAGTGTGTGAAAACAGTAATAAGCATTTTATCTTTAAATTAATGACACCACACAGGCAAGTTAAAATGGGCATGCTATTATTGGGGTACAGAAATGAAGGGAACTAGAGAGCAAAGTGGCTGTCAATATCCTAAAAGTAAAATATTAACAAGTATGAACAACGCCAGTGCAACCAGTAAGCAGGGACAATCCTTTCAGTGTGGTAGTGTTGGCAGGATCCTCCGCTTTATTTCTCTTCACACCACTGGTTCTCTTTGCGTACCTGCACACAAAACAGCCGGCAGGTGAACTCTCGTTTTGCCTCGAGCGAATGAAATGATTTTTATTACATCTCATGTTTTAATAAAAGTATAATGCGTACCTGGGCCTCCTCCTCCTCTGTGAAATCATTTTTGATGTTGAAAGTCTTCCTGATCTCTTCTGGGGTTTTGCCTTTGATCATGTTGGCCACCGTCTTGCAGGTGACATCTAAGAGGCCTTTGATGTCCAAATAGTTAGCGGCCTAAACAGACGGGGGAAATAAAAGGCGAGGCGGTGAGAGGATGAAATGGTTCTACACCGAAACGGCAACAACAAAGGAGGATCTGGGAGGCCAACGTCCGTTTCAGGCCCAGTGGAACATTTCTGCAAGCAGTAAAGTTTTAAACACAGATGTACTATAAAATCTGGCAATTTAAAAATTAAAAGCTTAAAGAGGTTGTGCTTTAAGGTGTTCATCATTTGCATTGACACGTCCAATATAATTTTTAAGTACTTATAAAAATGATTAAATCAGTCATTTCAAAAATAAAATCAAGAAACGTGTTCCGTGCCGCCATCTTTACCAGCTCGGGTTGCGTCACAACGTGCAGATACGGGAGAAGGTTCTGGAAGGTGGGCGGGGCTTAGGCCGGATCAGACCGGATCACTCATTCCTCTCTAAAGCGCGCCTCCTTTTACCGTTAATAAGGTAATTTACCGTTAATAAGGTAATTTACCGTTAATAAGGTCACATTCTTTTCAAACTAAAGCTGCCATGATCAAAATCTGGAGCACTGTGTCTGCGGTGTTAATCAACCGAGCTAAGCTAACTAGCCAGCTAGCATTAGCTTCGGGGCTAGCGGCTCCAGAACGTCAAGTAGTCATAATATTCTGCTCAATAACTACGCAATGCGTCAGTATATTCAGCGGGCTTCATATCCCACAACTGTTCATCTCTTTAAAAATATTTTTAAAACAGACACAGACTTAAATTTTATTTGTTTATTCAAGATTATACTGAAAACATATCTATGTTTAAGCTTATGTATCAAAATAACAGTTTTAAATGCCATTATTGGGCCTTTACATTTTTATTTTATATTTAGCAGTAGAAATTAATGCTTTTATATAAACACACCATTGTGTTATATAATGGTTCTGAATTTGGGGTGAAAACTGACATTATTCCAGGCAGTCATACAGCCAGTTCTGCATCAAAATACTTATTTACGGGCATTTATTCCTCATTAGATCCCGTCAACGATGAAGCCTCCCTCTTAGGGTCTGTGGCTATAAACACAGGTGGAGGGTGAAGGTTCATCAGCTCATGTTTCTGTTTGGGAGCCGCAGTGATGGACCAGAACCAGAACCAGAACCAGGTCTGCGCTCGGGTTTCCCCTCACATGATCGGCCTGTTTACCCGCATCATCAACCATCTGTCCTCATTTAAACTTTAAGATCGTTTCAACTCAGCTATTGGCTTGGACAAAACAGGAAACGTCACACCACCGGTTTGGCTGCATTCAAGAGAAAAAAACTAATCAATAATTATCAATATCGACTGATCTTGATAATTCAGTCAGTAGTATCGTTTTAAGTTTTTCAGCTCATAATCTCAGCCTTACTGAAAGCAAAGCAGCAAAAATGTTTGATAATTTATGACCAAAAGGGATCAAAACGCGACATGTGGAAGGAAACTCCTGAATTAACTGGTGCCAGATTATTTAGAGAAGAGAAAAATAATCCCAGGTTTGCTAGTAGCCGCTAGTAGCTGCTAGTAGCCGCTAGTAGCCGCTAGTAGCCGCTAGTAGCCGCTAGTAGCCGCTAGTAGCTGCTAGTAGCCGCTAGTAGCCGCTAGTAGCTGCTAGTAGCTGCTAGCAGCTGCTAGTAGCTGCTGCGTACAGAGTGAACAAACTGGACGTACCAGAGGTCAGGGGTTTCCGTTCAGACGGGCGTTTGGTTTTAAAGTTATTTTACCAGGATGAGTTCAAACAAGGTGCCTTGGTCCACTTTGAGGAACTCCTGGTCCCAAACAGGAATGTCGTCCGTCCTCTTCTCCTTGTTCTCGTCGTCCTCAGGGGGAGGGGGGTCGTCTTTGTGATGGGTGCACCACTGAATCACCTGCAGGGAAACACAGCATGCACATTTATTTACCTGCAACCTGACCGGATGCATGCAGCAGCTCAGCTTTGAATCAGCTGCTTCAACCATTTAATGAACCGATTCTCCCACTCGGTGAGGTCGGCTGTAGCTGCAGAAAGCTTTTGGCGTCTCGTCCCGTCGTCACAGTTTAAGGGTTTTATCATGGAGAAAACAACGTTACCCGGCAAAACCTGCTGCACAGATTCACGTTTACTATTTAACCGTTTGAAAGGTTGTAATATCTGGTAGATTTAGTTTTTTCACTGTTCATGTCGGCTGAATGATTCCCAGAAATCCAACAAAACAGACATCGTTACCGAAATGTCCAACAGGAAAACGGCGATGTCACATATAAACACACAGGTGTGTGTGTGTGTGTGTGTTACCTTCTTGAGAATGGCAGCGTTCACATTAGGGAGGGGGACGGGGTCATCGTCTCCTTCATCATCCATTCCCAAATCTGGAAACACAGAAACCAGCATCCATCTGCATGATTATTCTCGTCTAAAAGCAAAATCGTCTCAGAAACCCAGAATTAGATGATTCACCTTCCAACATGGTCTTGATGGTGACGGACTGCTTGGCGATCTCAACGTCCACCTCAAAGATTTCCCCATCAGAGCTCTGGAGTTTTATCGTGGGCATTTCCTGAAACAAGTCCAATTCACTTATTTACAGTTTCCTTTTAAATGGCCAATACACTTATTGATTATTTTATTCCTGGACATTTTTAAACCAAATACTCAGTTTGAACTATTGCCAGTATTGGGTACAATAACGAGCAGGTTTGTCATGTAAACAGAACAAAATGTATAACATTTAAATGCCTCATCAGACACACAGTCATGTTTTTCATCTTAATCAGATCCAGATACATTTTTAAACCAGTATCCGAGTTCCCAGTAAGTCACTTTAAAACAAAAAATTAAAAAAACATTTGAGCTGCAAAAACATCAATTCTGATGGAGCAAATAAAAACAAGAGAACTTCCTATGGCAGGATACACATTAATGATTATTTATTACTAATGAGACCAAGATCAACATCATACTTATGGTTTGAAAAAACCTAAAATCATGCTTTAGTTAAGATTAGCTATGATTTTAGTTTACTGAGGAGCAGAATTTCCCTTTTCAACCAAAAACTGTTAATGTTTTCCAGAACAATCTGCTGATTTTATACTTTTATACCCGTCCTCTTGCTTTTCAAGCCTGAGCAAAACAAACAGTGTCCAGGATGGAAGTGCTGAAAACAAGGTGAACACACCGACATGAAAAACTATGATTAAAGCAACACACAGTTCCCACGAGTCTGGACCACGAGTGATCGCCGCCATGTTGGCCAGCAGACAGCGCAACGCGTCGATGAACTGTGGCTTCCAGACCAACCAAACGAAAATACATGAACACGACGTCTGACTAGAAACAAACAGGATCGAAAGGCGTCAGACGACGAGAAGCTGCCGCCGACCGAACAGGAAGAGTGTTTACAACACGGAGGAGGCTACATGTCCGCCTTAGCTAGCAGATAATGTTGCTAGTTTGGCAGCAGGTACTACAGTAAATACCACTGATATTTCTGGCAGTACTACAGAGGCAGGTCGAGTTGTAATGTACTTGAATTGTTTATAAGTTAGATAAGAACGAAGCCAGAGCTAGTTCTAACCTTGTGGCTTGTTTATTGTTGTCATAGCAACTCCTTAGCAACTGCCTACCAACATGGCCGTCAGTTACAAAGGTCACAGAAGTGTGATGTCACATGTATTTAAAAATGTTTGATTTCAAATATGATTCTAAGAGAATGCTTCCCCCCACCCCAGAAACAGGCTCACAGCCAAACAGCCTCCTCTGGCCCACAGCATCATACTTCTCCTTCAGCAAACCCACCAGGACAAAGCAGGCGGCACTGTGACCATCAATCATTTAACACAATTCAGCCTGATCTGATTAGTCGGAAACTGCAGTGGACACAGGACTGTCCGCAGCCATCACCATCTACAATAACGCTCAGGAATCTTGAATGGCTCATAACAATTCATTTCCATTTGGGATTAATAAAGTATTTTCGAATCAATTTTTTTATAAAATACCATAATGTTCTCTGCTGTTCTTAGTTATAAAAAAATAAAGTATATCAAGTGATAAATATTTTATTTCTACTGCTGAAAGTTTCATGACAGTTAAAAGGAAAATATGAAAAATCGTTTTGATTCTACTTTGAGTCCAAAACTGCAAAAGCTTTACAGTAAATTAAGCCAGAAAAACTGACGTTAAGCTGCTGTAACTACACGCTAAATCTTCTGCATCATTTGAAAATGCCTCGTTTATTCATTTGTTTAAACTCTTAAACCCAGTTACCGTTTTTCATACTTGAATTTATTTTTCTTATTGATGTTCCGACCTGAATAATAATAAAAACTAACCCCAAACATTGAGCCAGCGTTTAATGCTTTGCGTTGGTTAGCAAACAAGCTAACGTTAGCCGAAACTACTAAAAAGGCTCGTTGACAACGTGCCGTTTTCCGTTTCTACCAACAAAACATGAGTATATATGTCATTTATAGTTAGTAATAATAAAACTGTACAACAGTAAATGTAATTTTAGGTCAACTGTGGGGGTGTTGTTGTCAATTACATTAACTTATTAGCCGACCGGTCATGCTAACGTGCATAAGCGAAACAACGGAAATGCTGAACAATTAGCATGTTTACGAATTAACTCTGCGGACAAATCTCGGTTATAGTTTCCATCCAACACCGTAAAAAGGACAAGAATTATACTGTGACTTTACAAATAAGATAAATATTCATATTGTGCCCAAACAGTCTGCTAACCAGTGTGCTAGCCCCGGTGAGGCCTCTGACCCACCAGACCGAGGCGTTTTATTAAAATAATAATACTTTTAAAAAAACACACACACAGCAGTTATAATCACTATTTAACAACAAATGACACACGACGTAGAGCTACGTACCGTGAATAACTAAGCTGAAGTCAAGCTGTGAATTTCTTCCGCTGTAGTGCAGAAAAGGCCTGAGAAGCGTGGCGGGTACCGTCTGCGGCTGAGAGTCTGAGGCGGCTGGAAGCGACCTGCAGGCGGCTGGACGGAGGGAGGGGGCGGCCTGTTTATCACGGCTCCGAGGTAACGGGTCACACAGCGTTCCGGCCAATTACCCATTTACTTTTGTTATCGTTTGCATTTTGCGGAATGCTATATATGATTTTAAATGTTTTATATGCAGGGCCGGCACAAGCTTTTTCGCAGCCCAGAGCAGGTTTTAATTTTGGGCCCCTTTACCAATATATGAACACCGGATGCTTTATCATTCTGTGTGAATTGGGTAGGAACTAGTTACATTTACTCAGTTACCTCTAGGCCTCCTTCAGTAGCTTTAAACAAACAAAAAAAAACATACTTTTAGGAATATTATTTTACTATGCTGTACTTTATTATGAAGTATTTCTTTTACTTGAGTTAAATTTCTGAATTTTTTACCCACTGAATGAAAAACAAACATGTTTTAATCAATAATTCACCAGATCAGACACACACCTGCAGTTTTTGTTAAAATGCTAAAAGTTTTTTATTGAAGAAACTTATTTGGGAAAATATATTTTGCCTAATTTCTTGGACTACTTTTTATTTTTACTTGAGTAAAAATAGGTTGAAGCAGTGACGTTCCAACTTGAGTAAATTTTGGACACTCTAAGAAAAGGACCTGCTACTATTTGCAGCAATCTATATGTATGTACTTTTTAAGTGTCCACCCTATGAACATGACAGCATTATAAAAGTACATTTTGTAACTTGACACTATTTACATTTATTCGCTTATTTTACTGTATATCAACAAATCATTTTCTTTTTACCATTTTTATGTGTACTGATAATCTGAATGTGAAGTTGATTTAATAAGTGTCTAACGTTGCTGAGTTAGAAAATGAAGTTTTATCCACCTTAAAAAGATCATATATATAAAATGCTTCACAGTGGGTGTGGTGTTGCTTTTGTAACCAAAAATCCTCAGATCATGACACTTCCCACATATTTTTGGAGACTCCAGATGTGCCGTTTTAGTCAGGATTGCATGATTTCCCTCTTCAGAAATGTTTCTGAAGCAGATGGGAGATTGTAGCCAGACATTCCTGCAGTTGCTCTCGGCCTCAGTAGCAACTCAGACCAGTTTTTCTCGTCTTTTTTCGCCATTTTGGAGGACTTCCAGTTCTTGGTTGTGCCACTATAGTGCTCTCACCTTTAAGGTATTTTGTAAAATTTTATGTGCACACGTTTTCTGATTTGCGTATCTGTGTAATATTGTTATTGTGTGAGTACGGCTGTAAAGAACCTCAAGTTGTCCGACTGAAAAAGCACTATTGAAGTTTAATCCATTTACTTTTGCAACTTATTCAGACATTTCTTTTTCCTCTGGGGTTGAACAGAGTATGTCACAATAAAAGTGTACAATTATTCAGTTATCTTTTATTTGCATTTTAAAATGTGATGGCATATTAAGGCCAGTGTAGATAGAGAAAGTAAATTTCCATCAAGAAACTCAAATTCTCTAGAAAAAAAAAAGGTCATTTCTGAGCTTATAAAGTTGGAAATTTTAGAGCTCAGAAATTTACGTTTTTCTAGAAAATTTGAGATCTTAAAATTAGATAATTTTTTTTTGCAGGTTCCCAACTTGGAGTTTGGAAATTTACAAGCTCTTTCTAGAAACTTTCTGAGATTAATCTCAAAATCGTTTGGTGGAAATATACTTTCCCCATCAACGGCCCCGATAAGCCGTTGGTGGTGTTATACCTCTGAGAACCACCGGGTGGCGCTAAACAAGCCCTTCTAAATAAGTGTCTGAAATGATGCATTTTATAGAAATACAAACATTTCCAGACGCTTTTCCTTGAACCAAGCCGTTACGTTTGATTCACTCTGAATTTAAACCTTAAAAAACAACCCAGACACCCAGAAGCATCTTTATTATTCTAACTGCTTAGTTAAAATACAGAGGAAGGGAGTCGGTGGGTTGATGAGGATTTTTTATAAGTTACAGGGGAAAATTGTACTTTGTGTAAAGCTTTAGATTTTTTTTTTTTACAATAAAAAAAAAACAAGAAGGGAAAAACAATCATATAATTTATAATCTGTATTTTTTAGACATATGATACAAATGTCATAAATGTATTTAAATGTACAAAAGTGCAAACGTATGTTGAGATCCGTTGAACTAAAGCTGACGGGACTCGAGCTGCAGGAGTTTGATGGTTTCGTCGCCAGCAGCGACACGTTTGGTCCAGAAGCTGCCTCGTCGATGTGCACTGCTGCGTTTCCCAGTTTTCTGTTCCTCATTCGTGTCGGTTTTGGTTCAGAGTCGTTTCACGCCTGGACTCTGGACTCGGCTGTACACGGGTCGCCAGGAGGGGTCAAGGTTCACAGGAAGTAGTCTGGGGTGCGGCGGGTTACGTGTGGCTCTCCTCTGCGAGGCGCCGGATCGAACTGCAAGCTGAACAGACAAGAAAGGTTGAAATTACAAATCTGAGCAAAATATAATTTACACAGCTATTAAACCAGGGGTGTCCAAAGTGCGGTTCAGGGGCCATTTACGACCCTCTGGAGGATTTTGGGCAGCCCACCAACCGTAGTTCAAGAATTGAACAAATCATAGTTGTATTTTATATTTTATGGCAAATGACATCTTAGAAAATAATTTTAAAAAAGACTCCCATTTACTGGAGACACTACAAGTTTAATTATTGACCTAATTTTACTCAAAAGCAAATCTTGCACCCCAAATAAAAAACCTACAGCCTGTGTGTCTCTAATGCTTTCCATCTAAATTTTATCAAAAATTAAACTTTTTATTTCAATAAACATTTTCATTATTTAGTTTATTATTGAGCAGGTACAATAAACAAAATGCACAAAAGGTTTGCTTTAAAAATGATTAAATTCTCGTGGCTCAAAGTTTGGACTCAACTGACTCAAGCAGCTCGTCTCATTTCAACGTTTTGTCTAAACAACATGCAGCAGAAAAATCCTGCTGGATTATGTTTGTACTTACAAGGAGTATTTGAGAGTGTCGTCCAACTCCATGATGGCCGCCTGGTTGCCGCAGCGATAGCAGTAGTTGGGAGCGCTAAAAATCGTCACCACGTTCCTCTCATGGCACCAGTTGTATCCCTGAATGAAGCAGATGCATTTTTCACCCACAAGGCAGAGCAACGTTTCAAACTGTGAACATTTCATGCATTTAATGCGACCATCCAGCAGGAAGCTGTGGGTAACTGGACCAGCCAGCAGGAAGCTGTGGGTAACTGGACCAGCCAGCAGGAAGCTGTGGGTAACTGGACCATCCAGCAGGAAGCTGTGGGTAACTGGAAGCAGCCAGCAGGAAGCTGTGGGTAACTGGAAGCAGCCAGCAGGAAGCTGTGGGTAACTGGACCAGCCAGCAGGAAGCTGTGGGTAACTGGACCATCCAGCAGGAAGCTGTGGGTAACTGGACCATCCAGCAGGAAGCTGTGGGTAACTGGAAGCAGCCAGCAGGAAGCTGTGGGTAACTGGAAGCAGCCAGCAGGAAGCTGTGGGTAACTGGACCAGCCAGCAGGAAGCTGTGGGTAACTGGACCAGCCAGCAGGAAGCTGTGGGTAACTGGACAAGCCAGCAGGAAGCTGTGGGTAACTGGACCAGCCAGCAGGAAGCTGTGGGTAACTGGACCAGCCAGCAGGAAGCTGTGGGTAACTGGACCATCCAGCAGGGAGCTGTGGGTAACTGGACCATCCAGCAGGAAGCTGTGGGTAACTGGACCATCCAGCAGGGAGCTGTGGGTAACTGGACCAGCCAGCAGGAAGCTGTGGGTAACTGGACCAGCCAGCAGGAAGCTGTGGGTAACTGGACCATCCAGCAGGAAGCTGTGGGTAACTGGACAAGCCAGCAGGAAGCTGTGGGTAACTGGACCATCCAGCAGGAAGCTGTGGGTAACTGGACCATCCAGCAGGAAGCTGTGGGTAACTGGACCATCCAGCAGGACGCTGTGGGTAACTGGACCATCCAGCAGGACGCTGTGGGTAACTGGACCAGCCAGCAGGAAGCTGTGGGTAACTGGACCATCCAGCAGGAAGCTGTGGGTAACTGGACCATCCAGCAGGAAGCTGTGGGTAACTGGACCATCCAGCAGGAAGCTGTGGGTAACTGGACCATCCAGCAGGAAGCTGTGGGTAACTGGACCATCCAGCAGGAAGCTGTGGGTAACTGGACCATCCAGCAGGAAGCTGTGGGTAACTGGACCATCCAGCAGGAAGCTGTGGGTAACTGGACCAGCCAGCAGGAAGCTGTGGGTAACTGGAAACGCCTCAAGAACGTTTTCATCAGATTGATGTTACCGAATTCACTTTCAACTAATTTAGAAATTGATTAATCGCTAACTGGAGCAAAAAGGCAGAAAAAACAGTAATTAAGATGAGATTGTATAAAATATATAAACATTTTTCATTCCAGATAAAAACACTTTGAGCGTAAAAATGTTTTACCCAGAACTCCTGAAGTGGTGCAGGTTTCTTTAGCGTCACTAAGGGAATGATGTCACTGCGTTTTAGACAAAGGCTTCATTTTCCTGTTTAAAACAGGAACTGAATTGTTTTTTACATCTTTATGTGTATTTCTAACATTGTATTGAAAAATTTAAGAGGTTAATTGAAAAATCTGTTGTTGTTTTTTACCCAATGAACCAATTTCTAAAGTAGTTGTTGTAGTTTGTTCACAGGATTTATATGGAGATTAAATTCCCCAATAAGGCGACTGGACTTCACTGAGGGGCATCAGTGAAGTAAAGTATCATCTGTTACACATAAGCAGTACTTTGTGTGGGTCTGAAACATGGAAACGGACCTCCATGACCAGCTGGTGGGCTCGGGACACCAGCGTGAGGCGGTTTGCGTGGTTGAACGTCTCCGAGATGTCCTGGCCGAAGGTGTAGCCGGCGCCGCGGGGGGAGATGCCCCAGCCGCCGCGGTCGTCCGGATCCGACCACAGCAGGTCGCACATGGGGCCCTGAGGGACACACAGGACAAACAGCAACTTTGACAACCATCTTAGACATCTTCTAGAAAGAAATCTGGATCCTCCTAAGCTACAAAAGTCAAAAATGTGAAAATGCAGAAATTTTAAGGTAAATCTCAAAGTTTCTATAAAAAAAATTGAAAATATTTTTTAGGGAAAAAAATAATACAAATTTTGATTCATCTCAAAAAGTTTCTATAAAAAAATTAGAAAATTTCTGAGCTCCAAATAAAAATTTCTGAAATTGAGATTAAGCTCAGAAATATTCTACAATAAAAAGGTGAAATTTCTGAGCTACAAAAGTAAAAAATGTGTGACTTTACGAGCTTAGAGAAAATCTTTTTCTAGAAAAATCCTGCTCTCGCACATGTTTGACTTTTGGAGCTCGAGATTTCCACGTTCTGAGCTTTTTCCTCAGTAGAAATTTACTCCTTTTATTTCCCATTTTCCTACACCAACCACCTCTGTTCATCACATTTAAAAACCCTGAGATTTACTTTCACTTTTTTTTGCGTGGTTGTTCACATTTCCAATTATATGCGACTTGTATTTCATCTCCCAATTTGAGCTGCAAACAACCTAAAAGCGTCCTGCATGCCCAGCAGAGGGCGCAATAACGTCACAGAGCATGCTCAGTGTTTTGCCACAAAGCATGATGTAGCCTAAATTGCAATTTCAGATCAAATCTAATACTTTCCTATCGGTGTGATATTAGCAGCAATAGTTGTACACATTTAGATGATTTTACCTCATGCGGTACTTCCTGTAGACGGTCCAGAGCCCTGATGTGGTCCAGGGTGTCTATCGATGGCGACAGGCCTCCATGAAGGCAGAAAATCTGAGAGCAACACAGAACAACATGTTTATGTAATGATGAGTCTCCAAAAACTCGAGTAAGAGTAGAGATACTTCGTAATAAAATTACTCATGTACATGTAAAAAGTACATCGCAGTAAAAATACTTGTAAAAGTACTTTTTCTTAAAAAATTATTATTCAAGTAACTGTAACTAGTTGCTACACGTCTGTCATAAATCTGAGCCGACATCGGGTCGACTCCGGTGACTCAGGTGGGATAACGCGGCGGCTCTGACCTGAGAGTCCACCAGCGCGGTGAGCGGCAGGTAGTCGAACAGGTCGGTGAAGTACTTCCACACGTTGGCGTTCCCGTATTTCCTTAAGCACTCGTCGTAGAAACCGTAGACCTGCGTGATCTGTCGGCTCTCATGGTTTCCTCTGAGGATCGTTATTCGCTCCCGGAAACGTACCTGAGACGCCAAGAGGACAAAATATCCTTCATTAAACAAAGTTTCTCCACAGTCCACAGGAGAAACCTCCGGTATGTGATCACCTTAAGAGCTACGAGCAGAGTGACGGTTTCCACGGAGTAGTATCCTCTGTCCACGTAGTCGCCCATGAACAGGTAGTTGGTGTCGGGGGACTTCCCTCCGATCTTGAACAGCTCCATCAGGTCGTGGAACTGGCCGTGAACGTCGCCGCACACCGTCACCGGGCATCGCACCTCCTGGACGTTCGACTCTTTGGTCAGGATCTCCTTCGCCTGCAGGGGGAAACCACAGAGAGTCAGGAACTTTAAACATTACCTGCAGCAGGGAGTCCAACATGTGGCCCAGGGGCCATTTGTGGCCCTTGGGACTGATTCTGTGTGGCCCTCAAGTATAAAACAAAGACTTTTTATTTCAGTTAGGGTAAAATTATTACCAACATAATTTCCTACAATGAAAAACGTTCATTACAACACAAATATTTATGATCAGCAGAACCGCGTTTATCCAGACTTTTACTGAAAAGCCGACTTTGCTGAACCCAAATCAGATTCAAGTTAAACTTTTTGAAAGGAAGTGACCCACATCCTGAGAATACATTTGTTCAGTGGAGAAACTAGATTTCTTTCTTTTGATTCAGTAAACGTGTAAAATCTTTTGAGCTTTTCATCCATGATGAATAAACTCCATTTTGTACAGAAAAATTAAAAAAATCTGACAACTTTATTTGCTTGATTTTATATACATTTTATTTTTCATGGCCCACAAGATTATTGATGATTTTACCTAATGTGACAGTTTTAGCCTCACCTGCTTGGATCCAATTAGTTGCTTCATACAGAAATTAGTCAACAAAAGATCAAGCGATTACTAAATGTCTAAATGTTTACTCTCTTATTCAAATAAAGTGTTTGAATTATTCATTTGCATTTTTAATGCATTATAAGAAAGGCTAAAGTATTTCTGCAGAATGCGGCCATTTAAAATAAAAAATCCAATTAATCGATAGAACAATCGATCCTGAAGTAACGGTTATTTGCAGCCTGCTGCCGTTTTATTGGCGATTCATTCCAGCCACGCAGCAGGAGCTGAGGCCTCCTGCTGCGGTGCATGACTCAGCGTGTGGCTGCAGGCGTTACGGCCGCCGCCGAGGGCAAAACAGGAAAATAAAATCGTTCTGAAGAGACGCTTTAAATGCACACAACCCTGATTCCTTCAGCCCCATTTCAACACTCCAGATTCAACAGGGTTACCATGACAACATTTTCAATTTCAAGAAAAATAAAGGGGATCATTATATTATAAATTAAAACAAGCTCTATAATTTACATTTGCATGATTTACTGTTTCTCTTTTTGGATGATAAAAGTCCAGTTTTAATGTTTGTTAGTTCACTGATCTCTGATCGTTTGTTCCTGCATTATTATTAAGCCATTATTTCCATAATTGTCTCAAACAATATTATCATTTAGTACAATAAAATGTGACCGGCCTCCCCACAGATACTACGAGTATTGAAACAACATATTTCTGTCACCGCTCAAACAAACGTCTCTCTAAAGTCACTTGGTTTGTTTGGCTCCCATGGATCCGTTCGCCGAGAGTCCGGCTGCAGACGGAGAGCTTTCCCTGGCCTGCAGCCAGCGGACGGGATCCAGACGGTCAGCACGGCCTGCAGCGCTGCACGAACCTGACCCACATTCACGCTCCACCTGCGTTTCAGTCTGAGGCCCCGGAGTGGAGCAGCGCCGGGCGAAGCCGTTTGGAGATTAAAGAAACAAATAAGTGGGTCACGTCTCAATAACGGATCGTTTTGCCTTCGGTTTCTAACTTAAACAATGAAATGAAAACACAGTCATGAAGCAGGGATTTTAGTAAACAATCTTTGCTGTTATCTTAATGTTTGTATCGAGTGTTCTGACCATTAATTGGATTAAAAAATATTTTTAATTTAATCACTTGAGCCTATTTTATACATTACAAATGAATAAAAATGTACAAATAAACAATTAAATTCCATTTTAAACAAACATTTTGTTATTTAATAATGATGGTTATATGAACCGTTTTCATCTTCATCTTTAAAGTACCAACATTTCAACTTAACTTTACATTTTGGTTCATCTGATTATGTTTAAATATTAAATTATGCTTTGATCAGTTGCTCGAGTCGCCCTTTTTTACTCTTAAGTAAAAATATGTTGAAGTAGTTTTACTCTGACCTCTGATGGTTACCTAGCAACCCGCTCTTTGGTTGCTTAGCAACAAACTGCTGAGTAACTGGTGCAGCAGCAGTTTGAGGTTTCAAAACAAAACAACAGAGTGGAGTGAAAGTGGAAAACAGGAAATGTGGCCAGACGTTTGGTGGCACGTCAGTGAAACAAACAATAAAATCAATAATTATTGATAGACTGATCTGAAACGTCTCTCAGCCCACACCACATCCGCCATCAGATTTCATTTATTGATGATATAACCTGTGAATTCAATAATAATCTGCTAAAAATAAAAACCTGAAGGAGATTACTCAGATCAAATATTACATAAGCCTGAACAGTGTGACCTTTAACCTTCAACAGTCTGATCCACTGAGGAAATGTAGCAGAACAAACCACAGACAGATGTTGCATAAGACTCGGTAAACCTTCACACCACACCTGCGTTGACACACCTGTCCAGGTCTGCAGGCGTCAGACGCCTCAGAGCCGAGAAACAATCAGCAACTTCCCGGCCGCCGCCGCCGTGTAATCCCATTAAAGGCCGTTAATTCGCCCTGAGAGCCTGAGCCGGGTTTAACGGCCGTAACGAGGCGAACACAGAGGACGGCTTCATTACCAGCAACACGACACGCTGCCTCCGTCACGCTGACGTCATTTCCTGTCTCATAACAAACCCAGAATTCGTTCATTTCTATAACAAAGTGGAAAACAAGCGTCTGGTTAAACATGAGGCGACCATCACCTCGTTACATCATCGTGACATCACAACAGGTGATGTCATGTGCCAACAGTACCAAAAGAAGTACTCACACCCCATTACAACGGCAAACCTGATGGACTTTATGTAACAAAGTATTGCTCAACTGGACTGGGAGGAAAATGAGACGCTGGTTTCTAAATGGGCTCCAAACAAATCTGAAAAGTGTGGAAGGCACATTGTGACCTTACAGGTCTGTCACCACAACAAAATGTTGCTGGTTTCTAAATTACCCAAGAAGTTATTTCAATAAGTGATATTGTTGTTTTATCCAAAATAAATAAGCCAAACAACAGAAACAAACAAATTAGGAATTATTATAAACAACATTTTCTTTTAAAAAATCTCGTTAAGGCCGAAGAGCCAGACTGAAAACTTTTACCATCCAGTTTTTGGTTGAAAGAGAAAAATGATAAATCATGCAAATAGGAATTGTCTAATTTAAGATCATTTTAATTCATAATGCAATTAATTGATTTATTGTTTATTGTGACAACTTGGAATTACAGCTTCAGATTAGGGCTGCTGTAAACGATTATTTTAGTAATCGAGTAATCTATAGATTTTTCTTACGATTAATCGAGTAATCGGATAAAAACAATTATGAAATGAAATATTGGTAAATCTTCCATAACACCAGTGTTACTATCGGATATCAACATCAGTCTATTTTTTCCACCTTTGAGCTTCCCTACCAGTTACTGTTTTGTAGACCGGGGGAGCAACACGGGATATTTACGGCTCCTCCGTTCAGAAACTCATCTACCAGCCATGTTCCGCCTCCCGTTTGTTCAGACCGGGATGATATAAGTTTATTGTGCGGTTCGTCCGTAAAGCTGCTCTGACCCTGTAAGCATCAACCCTCAGCCGCCCGCCGTGTTCAGTCTCTCCGCTCACCTGTAGAAATCCTCCTCAGCTTCTTCCCGCCGTTCAACCAGCAGCTCCGGAGCAGAAAGGCTGCCGGACTCCCGGCATCGCGCCGGTCATTTTAAGGATGTTTATTGGTCCCACAAAAACGATGAAAACCCGGAATTATCACCAATCAGTAAAATCCCCGCGGGCCGAACTTGAAGATTGGACGTTATGCCGCTAACACGTAGCTTCCGTCAACAACTCAGAGGCGGAAGTCAGAGCTCCGCGCAACGCAAATAATGTTCCGGCTGAAACACGGTGCGCTAAATGATAAAACATAAATTAACGAAGCTTCGAGGCAGAAAAATTTTCCTCGAGGGATTTTAATAATCGAGGTTCTCGAATCACTCGAGGAATCGTTTCAGCTCTACTTCAGATATTTCCAAGTATGTGAAGAGTGAATATTTTTCTTTTCAAAGAGCTGCAGTCTGACCACAGGCTGATGCTGCCATCACCATATTTAATGCTTACGTGGATTTAAATTTGGTGCTTGTTGCCGACGTGTTTTATTGAACAGCAGGTTTATAAAGAACAGAAACAGATTTTCTAAACACAAGATGATTCAGACCAAGACTGAAAACTACCAACTGACACACAATCAGTTTAATTTTAACAGGAAAAAGACAAAAAGGTCACCAGGAGGATGAAGCTCCTTTTCTGAACTTCATTACATTTTCTCCATCTAACTGACAAAGAATCTAATTTCCAGGCAGCAGAGGATCGTCTTCTTTTAAATTAAACTAAAAAACAACCAGAACTCCCTGTTGTGTAAATAAACTGTGTTTCTGAGACACTCCAGGCTGTGGAAGCACTGGGACAACTGGGAAAACTGGGACAACTGGGAAAACTGGGACAACTGGGACAACTGGGAAAACGACGACGTTAGCAGCTCAGATTTTCAGGATTCCTTCCCAACGGCCACCGAAGGAAACTCAGAGAGCTGGAATGTAGGGAGAGAACAAAAAACACAGCATGTCTCACTCCCACACACACACACACACACACACACACACACACACACACACACACACACACGCACACACACACACACGCACACACACACACACACACACACACACACACACACAGCGAGCCGTGCTGTCCTCAGTCACACCCTCTGATCCTCTTAGCAACAGGCTGCCACGGCGCTGCTGATGCAACGCGCAATCAATCATGTCCTCTGCTATTTTGGAGACGGGGGAAGCTGTGTGGGCGCGTTGAGCTGAGAATATCAACGGAGCAAAGAGAAGCAGGGATGGAGGCAACCGTCCATTTTTAAAGCTACTCTGTTCTATTCTTCTGAAAATAATACCAGCAATATTTCATCTGACAGCCAAAGAGCAGTTAAGAAATAATTG
This sequence comes from Poecilia reticulata, assembly GCF_904066995.2. Classification (NCBI taxonomy): domain Eukaryota; kingdom Metazoa; phylum Chordata; class Actinopteri; order Cyprinodontiformes; family Poeciliidae; genus Poecilia; species Poecilia reticulata. The sequence goes on along the minus strand of NC_088843.1, from coordinate 967,017 downwards.
CTTCACTTTTGGGATCAGGTCTGTTACACAATAAGTCGCCCCAGAAGTTATTGCAATAAATGATAATATTGATAATATTGAGACCTTTTTTCAGGAATACAATGGTGATCATGGAATAATAAACTTTAAATTCTTATGAACATTTAACGCTGGAACTTGAAGACATTTTAAATACCCAAAACAAAACAAAACAAATAAAATGAATTATGAAGTCTCTGCTAGTTGTGATCAAACATCAAACTGAAACTTTTATCCTCCAGAAAACTGATAAACTATGCAAATGGAAATGGCTGAGCTCGTTTTAATTCATCATGAGATCAAGTGATTTACTGCTTATTGTAACATTTATGAATATGATGTCTGAGCCGAAGCAGAAAATAAACGTCAGGATTAATGAGCCCCTCGACATCCCTGACTTTTAACCTGCAGCACTCAGCAGACCAAACATGGCAGTGAGCCGACTTCCTGTTTCCTGGAGGAAAACAGGTCAGCTGACAGAGGAGCAGTGGAGGGAAAGTACTGGAAAATCCGATTCTTCTCAGTCTTTGAATGCATCAAAACAAAAAGCAGCAGCTTTAATGCACGTTTGAGCTGAATACAAATGAATGTTTGGTTATAAAAGTTGGATAAATGGTTATATAGTAGCAACACAGGCTGCTGATCCTTTTAAGACAAACATATTTCTACGCTCTGGTTTCGATTTCGGCTAAAACTGATATTCATATTTTAGCTTGTGCCAATAATGGTGATTTTATACTTTTGTCATTTTAAAATGTGTCATTGACTCACTTATAATTCGTTCATTTTCTTTGATTCGTCATAATCCTCATGTAGAAAAACAAACATGTGAATCAGTTGAAGTCATAAAATAAACCTCATTTAGTTACATAATGCAAAAGGGATGTAAACAGAGGAGGGCAGAGTATCCAAAACTATTACTCACGAGTATAAATACTTTAACATATTTTACTCAAGTAAAATGAAAAAGTAGAAGAAAAAAAGTATTTGGTGACAAAACAAATCTACTCAAGTACTGAGTAACTGATCAAATTATCAATAATTTAATATTTTAAAATTGTGTCAGACATAAAAATATAAAATTTAAATTTTGGTATTTTAAGGATGAAAATGATAATAATTCATATAAATAACAAAAATCAGGTAAAATAAAATGTTTCCAAATCAGATTCTTTCAATAAAAACGTCAGAACCTTTAAAACAGAAGCTGCAGGTTTGAGTCTGAGTTTAGGGAGTTTCCAGTTAAAACAGAAACTTTACTCAGGTAAAAAAGATACTTTATAATAAAATTACAGCATTGTAAGAATAGGCCTATACTTTTTTCAAGTAAATTGAATAAATATTGCATATGAACAACACAGCTCATACAATTTGATGATGCAAAACTTCTGTCATGGTATAAATAAAAGATCAGCCCATTTTTAAAACATAAACACAAAACTGAATTTATTTGAAACCTGAAAAAACCTTCAGACAGGAAGGATGTGGACGGGAAACGCCAACATTTTAAACATTTTATTCTCTTTGGACCTAGAAACCCCTCAGTCAGGTTCTGGTCTTTCCAGACAGCGTGTGGATGCTGGATTGGGGTCAAGCTGCAGCCCTGACCACTGAACTGAGCAGCGTTTGGCAGCAGGAAGCAGAAACATACGGACACGCTGCGCGTCCAGCTCACAGCAACCAGCAGCAACTCGCTCCGTTTTCACCTGCGCCGTCACTTCTTCATAAAAACAAATGTTACTTTAGGATTTAATACAATAAATATCCATTTACAAAACGTTTTGGTTGCACACTTGGAGAAAACAGCACTAAAAAGGGAGATAAATAAATGGAAAAACACAACTACACTGCAAAAATACAAAATCATACCAAGTAATTTTGGTTTAGTTTATAGAGTAAATATTGTAGTCCACTTAAAAACAGACAAAACTAACTTACAAGGAACTTTTGGTGAAAAATTTCTGGTTCCATTGGCATTTATTCCACTTATAATACATTTTCCCAGGTTATAAGTGAAATAATCTTATTTTGTCAATATTAAGTAATTATTAATTTAAAACAATGTCCTAAATTTTGCTTAAATGTTTTTCTTATTGCAAGTGTACCGAGATATTTGAACGTGAAACTAGACCAAAATACTTGGTAAGATTTTGTGTTTTTGCAGTGTACAAAGGCCGGTTTAAATGACTGACAGCTGTAAATGTGAAATCACTTGAACTTCCAGTGGCCAAGTTAAAGTTAATTAGCCACATTAACTCGTACTAGTCGTTTTAAACCCGCATGTATTCAATTGGCTTAACGGTTTCAGGCTCCAGCCGCTAATTACCGAATAAATAAGACGCGCCGCGCGGTGAAATCTATACTTATAGACGCCATTTTAAGGATGTCTGGAAGGCAACAGGGAGAACAGGAGAGATGCTGAATTTAAATTTCTGATCGACATGAATCCGCTCCGGTGTCTCACCTTTTCGCACAGTGTCTTCACTTGTCCCTCGGACAGCTGCTTGCATTCGTTCAGCTGCTCGATCCACTGATCAAGCTCCTTCGTAAACGTCTTTTCGTCCATTTCTGTGTTTTATTCTTCTATGAAACGGCAACAGTTGCTTTTTTAAACCGAAACGTTAAGTAATGTCGTTGGAGGAGCGGCTTTCTGTGGCAGCTCCGCTGCGGACTGTAAACTGAGGCTCGAACCAGCGGCTGCCAGGTCGCTACGATTTGACTGAATTGAATCTGAACACGGGGAGGGAAACTGGAGAGCAACGATGTCTGTAAAGATAACCGCCATTACGGCGGGCATTTCCGGAAAGTGCCTTCAAAATAAAAGCTTTCTCGCTTAGCTACCATTTTAGAGCGAAAGAGACAATTTAAACAGACGCAAATCTTCTTGCATGATCGTTTTACTCCTATAATTTTTAAGCAATGAGATAATTATAGAAACCAGTGGTTCTTAACCTGGGTTCGATCGAACCCCATGGGTTCGGCGGAGCCTCTGCCGCGGAGGTAAAGACACACTTGTGTAAAGTCGTGATGACGCCCCGCTTTGCCATCACTTGCTGCAGAGGATCACGTTACATTGCTTAGCCAATCAGAGGATCACGTTACATTGCTTAGCCAATCAGAGGATCACGTTACATTGCTGAGCCAATCAGAGCTGCGGAGGAGCCCTGATTGAAGGAGCTCCTCTCTCAGCATGGATTTGAACTTTTGTTTTTAATTACTTCAGCAAAGCTCACAGTTTTTACCAAATTCCATCCATCCATTTTCTTGCACCCTTGTCCCTCAGTGGGGTCAGGAGGGTTGCTGCTGCCTCTCCAGCTGGCATGCCGGGCGAGAGGCGGGGTCACCCTGGACAGGTCACCCTGGACAGGTCACCTGGACAGGTCGCCAGTCTGTCACAGGGCAACACAGAGACACACAGGACACACAACCATGCACACACACACTCACACCTAGGGGCAATCCCATTTTTACCAAATTCTATAGTCTAAATCTGCTCCTTAGTCGCATCTTTTCAGGGTTGGTCCTGCCTCTAGTGGCGTGGGGGAGATAATACAGCTAATATAATTACATTACTAAATCAGAATACCGCAAAGTATTTTGTGTGTCGGGGTGGAGATTGGAATAAGGGTTCGGTGAATGCGCATATGCAACTGGGGGGTTCGGTACCTCAAAAAAGGTTAAGAACTACTGCTATAAACGGAAAACCAGGGGACAAAACTAAAGATAGTAATTAGTAATGAAATATCTCATAGCTTAGTCATCTATGTTCCATTTGCCTCCAAATATCAAAATCCATCCATCCATCCATCCATCCCTAGGAGTCTCCAGGGTTGTGAAGTTCCTCCAGGTGAGTTCTGGGTCCGCTCTGACGTTACTTCCTGTTGGAGCCAACGTGAGGCGTTGAAGAGTCCCGTGTTCAACACGCTCCAGCCAGCTCATCTACGAGCAGAAGCTCATTAATGCATGCTGTGATGCATTTAAATCGGTGGAATAAAACCCCTGCTCTGTACTACTTCCGGTCTGCCATGACCTGATTGGCCCAGCTTGACTCAGCGCTGACTGAATAACATTTGGGAGGGATGACAGCAGCTCTGTGATTGGCTCCCAGTTTAACGGAGAGGTTTCTATCGTCGCTCGCTGGATCTTTGCCTATGACGCGAATTTTATATTGTAGCAATGATGTCACTGTTGGCTTTAGAGCGAGTAAACAAAGCAGAAGGCATCCGTGACCTTCACCCGCGTTAGAAACACATGACAGCAGCACGTAATCTGAATCTCACAGATTAATGCGGTTTTTTATGTTATTGGGCATCTGGATAAGGAGGAAAGCTGCGTGGTCACTTCGCGTTTCATCAAACCAAACACTGTTGCGTCATGCGGGAGACTGCGTGATTTGGGGACGTACCAATTAGCACATTAAGGTGAAATTAAGCGCAATAAGGCCGTCAGTTATAAATAACCTCTGACCTCTAACTCTCTGATGGAGAGTTTGACTACAAGCTTTGTACATCTTGACTGAAATTTCTACCAGTTTCTTTTCACAAAAGTATTCAAGTTTGATGAGGTTCAGTGAAGAATGTAGGATAGAAACCGTTTTTAAGTCTTGCCACAAATTTCCAGTCTGATTTTGATCTGGCGTTAACATGAATTTGCATTAGTTTAAACCATTTGACGAATGTTTAGTGTTTGACCTGCTGGAAGGTAAAACAACCCCTCAGTCTGGACTGACAAAGATGTTTAATGCATTCGGTCTTCCTACTGTTTACCATTCAGTCATTTAAAAGGGTCATAAAAATGCTTTGAAGAATTGATGTCACTGGTTCATTTTCTTCTCATCCACCCTTTTCTGCAGCAGCAACCATAAAATAAAGCACTTTTTTGAGAGCACATTGCTTTTCATTTGCAGCTCTCGGATATGATGACATCACATAAACGCTTTCTGCTTTGCAAAGAAAGGAGACAAGCCACATTGTTGAGATTATTTGTAGCAGACTTTATCGTCTCAGGTCATTCTCACTTCAGTCTTATTCTGTCTAAACAAACAGGGTGGATGATGGTAAACACCACATGGACATTCATCCGTTTCCAGGACATTTTCCATGTTTCTGCAGCGTCAGGTGTCTAGTCTCTCACCTGAACCCATTCTCACCGAGCGACAGGCGTTTCCTTGTGTTTCACATTAACAATTTATTAAACACTTTGTGAACAGCCTTGTTGGTGTAGCTCATTTTTCAAAGGGCGATCTGCTGGTAGTTTATCACTTCTGGGACAGAGAGACGGATAAAACAGAAAGAGAACCGGGCCTTGGTTCTTCTGAATTAAAAAGACCATTTTACTTCTCTGTGAAGCTGTGCCTCTTTCCTGCATGGATGCCTTAATAGAGATATTGCTGACATTAACAACATTTACTCTTTTCTTTCCCATAAAAAGTGGGATCCATTCATATCAGCCATTTTTGGTACATTTTTGTAGAAAATCCAGTTTGTTTGGGAAGTGTGGATACACATTCTAACTCTAATGCAAACTAAAACAGCAAACTTTGCATTCGAACTGAACTCTGGTTCAGTTCAAATCCATATGTGAACGCCAACCAGAGACCGCTCCAAAAGCAGGAAGTGGACAACAGCGCAGGGCATTCTGGGTAAATACAATCAAAACATAGTAGAAATGAAATGAAATCCTCCAACTACTAAATTTTGACTCAGCGCTCAAACCTGCGTTTAATGTCTGAAACCGATGAACTTGGCATCTGGAAGTTGTTCCCAAAAATGGATCAGAATTATCACGGGCCTTATTCTCCCTGTTATCTGATTTCTTTGTGTTTGAGGTGTTGCCACCTATGGGTGTGTTTCCATATGAACCAACACTGTCTTCTGTGAGAAGATTCTTCAGTACCGCTGTAACACAGACTGCTATAGGAGATCCTTACTGACCACAATCATCAGCATCTACAACTCTTTCAAAAAACTTGAATAAAATGAGAAATCACAACAATTAATTTCTGTCTAATTCTTATTTGAAATGAATAAAATTGTTCCTCAGCAGGGAATTGATTTACTGTGAAACAGAGAGGAAAAATAAGTTATTACATAGTTAAAAAGTCGACATTGTTATAGTTTAGCGTCATGCGTTGCTAGTGTTTCCTAAAAGTCAGTTTTAGGATGTAAAACTGGAATGACCTGTTGATCATTCCTGTGAATGACCTGTTGGTCATTATTACATAAGAGAGCAGGAGACATGCCCATGTAATGTAACACAGAAGCCTAATCCAAAGTAACCTGAACTGCATGGATCATTCTAGTATTAACGCTGCCACTCAGACTTGTTAGCATCAGCCTCAGAGTGTTTGCTACAGATTGGGTATAAAGTCTGAGTACCTGCTGTGGGTTCTGGACAGAAGCCCGTTTGATTCCAGGTCGCTGCCAGCAGGATGAAAGGCCTTGTAAACAACACTGTCACTAAAACGGGTCGGGCCGATGCGACAGGAAGCCGGATGATGATGATGATGATGATGATGATGACTGGGTTGTTATGGAAAGTTGGATGGAGATGCTGGTTGCTGGCGTCCGAGGGGAGGAGAACAAAACCCTCACAGATGAGTCGCCATGTTTCCTCCAAAAATACCAGCCGGGGATTGTAAAACATCTGTGAAACATTACGTCATCTGGTGAACTGTGAAGACATGTGACGTCGTTCAACTTCATGAGAACTGAAAGATATGTGTCCTCTGCCTGTATAATGTTACCAAAAATAAAAAATTAACTGCAAACTTTCTGCTTATGAGAAAGAGAATCTGTAGCTAATTCATCTTTTTCCACATGGACTCACTTTCAGGTGGATTTTCACAAGTTAAATGTAGAAATAAAACAACTAAAGCTACTCCCTTCTCTCTCTACCAATCAGAATCCAGTATTTTACCCAGAAACCATGACAACAGGTTCCCGCGTCCATCCTGAATGCCTGGCGCCATCTGCTGTTCGAAAAGAGGAAGTCCACTATGACTTTAAAACTATTTAAAACAGATTTCCATTTGTAAAATCCTGTAGAATACATTGAAATGTGTTGGGTAAATATCTTCCTCTCTGTAAGCTCCCTGATAAATCAAACATGTTTAGCCGTAGTTTGTCAAACTAAGTGAACAACAGAAATGGAGAGATAAACAGACCTGCAGAGACAAAGAAAACTGGAAAAATTGCCCCTCCTGATGCAATGCAGTGTTTTTTTAGCTGCTTCTATTCTTTACAAAAGCATTATGTGATTTCAGCAAATCATATAATGAGGATGCTTCATCCCTGGTGTCTTCAGAAATCCTACCACCACACATTTTAGTGATGAGTCAGACAAACCATGCAGCCCATTTCACCAGGAAAACAATAAGGAAGCACCTTGTAAGATAATAATTCTCCCTTTCTTTTATAAGTTTCACAAAACTCACCTGGTTTTCATTCACAAAACATGCAGCTCTTCACAAAGTACTCGTAACCATTTTAATTTTACAATGTTTTTTATTTTTTCTTGCTGAGATTTTAAGTTCTACAAAATTGTAAAATGGAAAGAATACGATACGAGGATCCGAAGTGAAAATTACATTTATATTCAGCTCCCTTTGCTTTAATGCTAAAAAAAATCCAGTGTAACCATTTCAGAAGTACCGTTATTAGTAAACAGATCCCACCTAAAAATAATTTAAATATGAAACAGCTACTAACTGTCACGGCGTGTTTGGGTTGCACCTGTGTGTTTTTTTAGATAAATTCCTCATTTTTATCCCTTTGTATTTAGTTTCTTAATTTGTTCTGATATTTTTGAGAATTGATTAATGTTTCAGATCAGACCATGTCAGTCCTCTTGACATGTGATTAATGGAGGAGATCCGACATGGATACAGAAAACAGGTTTAAGCATTAAATATATGTTCAGATTTACATCTCTTGACCTGTAAACTGACCATCAAACTGACCATGCTGGTGGCTCTCCAGCTAACGTTCTGGGCGAGAGGCGGGGTCACCCTGGACAGGTCACCTGGACGGGTCACCTGGACAGGTCATCAGTCTGTCGCAGGGCAACACAGAGACACACAGGACAAACAACCATGCACACACACACACACACACACACACACACACACACACACACACACACACTCACACCTAGGGGCAATTTAGAGAGGCCAATCAACCTGACAGTCATGTTTCTGGACTGTGGGAGGAAACCGGAGTACCTGGAGAAAACCCACCATGCACAGGGAGAACATGGAGACTCCATGCAGAAAGACCGGGAATCGAACCCAGAGCTTTCTTGCTGCAAGGCAACAGCTCTACCCACTGCTCCACTGTGCAGCCTGTAAACTGACCAATGAACTCATAATCATACATGCTTAGTTCAGTTCCTGACTGAAAATACTGACAAGCTGACTGACATGTGGGGGTGTAGCTCAGTGGTAAAGCGTTTGACTGCAGATCAAAACGTCTCTGGTTCAAATCCAGATGCTCCCTGATTCCTGTTTACTAACTGTTGGGCTGCAGGAGTCATGTCTGGAGATCCTACAAAGAGACATGGATGTGTTGCTGTTTAAACATTAATCATGTTGTGTGGTCAGATGTGAGTCTCTTGGTTCTAATCTGGACGACCCGTTATCTGTTCAGTAACTTCCTCAACTGAATGAAGAGCCGTCTTTTGAGGCGTTAATCCAAAATGGACATCAGAGCTAAATCTGCTCTTTATACTCTCATCTCTTGACCAGTGAGCAGCTGTCATTGGTCAATAGATGCTGTGGCTGAGCATCATGTGGGGGTGTAGCTCAGTGGTAGAGCATTTGACTGCAGATCAAAACGTCTCTGGTTCAAATCCAGATGCTCCCTGATTTTTATTTAGGAACGTTTGTCGACCAAAATGAAACGTCCCTTGATGCCTACATTGACTTCAAAGTTTCCTGTACTTGTTTAGTAAGCAAAATATTTGCTATTTTGCTTTTTAAACTAGTAAATTTCATAAGGTTTTGCTCTGACTGGTTTATAAGTCAAAATCTCTGACGACTTCAACTTAAGAGACTTTATAAAATAGATTTTAACCTGTTTTCATGGCCTTTACTAAACTGTGACTGTGATGCTACAAGGCTGAGCATCCGAATATGTAATTTAATTACCTCCGCCTATGTAACATGACACGGCAGCTTTAATGAGGCAATTAGCTCCTGTAGTGCAGATGGTGGCCGCGTGCTGCTCCCTGCATCACCCAGCTCTCAGAATGACTGACATTCCTCCTCAGTTTCTGTGGAGATGCAATTTATGATTTAAGTGAGACTTTCCTGATTAATTTTACTGTTTCATTAAGTATTTGCTTGTTTATTTAGTCTATTCAACAGGTACCAGATATAGGAATATTAATCTCACTCCAGATTACCACCTGCAGACCACTTGCACCTTCAGCTCTGCCTTGTGAAAACCTTTTCCTTTCATTTAATGTTAAATATTTGTTTCATTTTCAGTTTTGATCAACTCTAATGACAGCATTAATAATTAAAGGGCCAGTATTATGTGTTTCCCAGGCACATGGAGCACAATCTGTGTTAACTCCAACTGTTATAAAAATGCTACATATATAAAATATGACTTAAAATACATTTGATGTTGCAATTTAATGCCTTGAAATTGTCTCTTTAAAAACTCGTGCTCTTTCTGAAACTCCGTCATCACCACATGGCTCCTCTATTAACCTTTTAACAACGTTTTTTACATTTTGTAGCTCCTGTAATGAGCTAGCATATGCAGTTCCACCAGGTGTTTGCTGATTGCTGAGTGAGAAGATTAGAAACTGCAGCTTTGAGGAGGAGCTGCACCTCAAAGGCGGAGCTTGGTCCATCTAGGCGTTTGCTCAGCGCTGGCTTAACACCATCATAAATAAATGAGTTAAAAGATTCTCCAGTTGAAACATTTAGAGATTATATTTAACTATATTTAACATATTTATCAATTAATCAAGCAGGTTTTTTGTATAGCACATTTCAGCAACAAGGGAGGTCAAAGTGATTTACTTCATAAAAACACAAAACCATCATACAGTCAAACTGAAAACAAGTGATCAATAGAAGTAAACATGCACAATTAAATGTACTTAAAATGTACATAATATTCTACAGTCTTAATTTTATTTGCAAATGAAGAAAAGATACAGGCAAATGCTGCTTTTTCTCACAGCGCATTGGAGAGAATGAGAAAGCAAAGCCAGCATTTCCTCACCCTGTCTATTAAAAGCACAGAGCTAAGCAGGGATTCTCTCTTCCTGCATGTTTTGGCTCGACGCAAAGCTTTTGTCCAACAGCTGGCAGAAAGGGTCACCTTTTCCTACCAACCATAAAACAAGCCCCCACTGCACTTCATAAGGTCCCATAACAATAATAATAACAATAATAATAATAATAATAATAATAATAATAATAATAATAATAATAATACAGTTTTAGTGTTTACATGTCACTAAATAGTGTTATTTTTACAGCTGAGATGTACAGAAAGTCTATGGAAATAATGCACAATTATCATGTGACGTCACGACCGTCTTGGCAGGCAGTTGCTATGGAGTTGCTATGACAACAGCAAACAAGTCTCAAGCTCAGAACTAGCTCTCGCTTTGTTCCTATCTAACGTATAAATAATATAAGTACGTTGCCAATATTATTTTGCAGTGTTTTAGTCCTCTGACCACCTCTGTGTGATACTGAAATAAATATCAGCGATATTTACTGTAGTACTTACTGCCGAACTAGCAACATTAGCTTGGCTAATGCGGCTTTTATCCGCTAGCTAAGACGGACATGTAGCCTCCTCCGTACACGTACTCACTCTGCCAGTCACCAGAACCTTGTTTTTCACATGAAGAGTTCTTACGTCCTTTATTAATCCGTTTAAACATTGATTGTATGAAGCTCCTCCATGCTGATCGCACTCTTCGTGAACTAACAGCAGGAGAGCGGAGGCAGCTTGTCCACATCATCTGACATGTTTCGATCCCAACGGCAGCCATTTTACTCATGTGCACATAGAAGAATGCCAACATGTTTTTGTTGTTGTTGTTGTTTGGTTTGGAAGCCATTGTTCACCTTTCCTTTGCCTACGTAGAATGGAATATACTTTACTGATCCCCAACGGTCGATCTACGTTCCCGCCCTCATCTATGGTCATGAGCTTTGGGTCATGACCGAAAGAACGAGATCACGGATACAAGCGGCCGAAATGGGTTTCCTCCTCCGCAGGGTGGCTGGGCTCTCCCTTAGAGAGAGAAGCTCGGTCATCCGGGAGGGACTCAGAGTAGAGCCGCTGCTCCTCCACGTCGAGAGGAGCCAGTTGAGGCTCGGGCATCTGGTCAGGATGCCTCCTGGACGCCTCCCTGGTGAGGAGTTCAGGTCCCACCGGGAGGAGGGGAGACCCAGGACACGCTGGAGGGACGATGTCTCTCTATGGCCTGGGAACGCCTTGGGGTTCCTGGAGGAGTTGGAAGAAGTGGCTGGGGAAGGAAGTCTGGGCCTCCCTTCTGAAGCTGCTGCCCCCGCGACCCGACCCCGGATAAGCGGAAGAAAATGGATGGATGGATGGATGGATGGATGGATGGATGGATGGATGGATGGATGGATGATCCCCAACGGGAAATTGCTCGCTAGTTGACAAGCTACTCCATCCAAGGTGTTAAATATTAATAGGACAACCATAACCATAAGCCAGTCTTTCTCAAACTGTGGTGCCCGGACCACTGGTGGTCCACGAGGAACTGCATGTAAACGACGTTAGCTTAAAGTGCGACGCTACAGTTAGCTTACCAAAGGATTGTGTTAAAAATAATGATAGAAAACTGCTTAAAAGTGGGTTACTATCACTATCACTGGTGATTGAATTCTTTTGAACGGTAGGAATCGTTCCAGTTAGTCATAACTGTTCTGTTTTTTATGACTTTGCTTGATAAAGAATGATGCTCTATTTTCATGTGTTGAGACGCTTTACCAGGTTGAGAAAGAGTCACGCGCTGTTAGACAAAGGGCCCATTGTAAAGAGTTACATTTTTGATTCTGTTAGACGCTGAGGCTCATTCCTCAGAGAAACAGAAACTTATCAGGCCACAGAGACATGGTGTGATTTCAGGGAGCGTCTAATCAGCTGCCCTCCTTCTTCTCCTCAGACGCTGCACAGACTTTTTAGAAACTGGTAAAAGCGTCTCCTTTCAGCGCTGAAAGTGAATAAAATCAGTAAAGTCTGAATGATTTTATGCTCCATGTGTCAATACAAATTATGATTCATCGATTAAGATTTCCATTCTTAACACATGTCAACAACTATTATTTATTTTATTTAATTGAAAAATATTAAATAAATACAATAAATAAATACGATTGCTAGAAATGGGTTCATTATTTTTATATTTAATGGTGCAGAAAATTGTTTTTTGTTTCTGTTAAAGCAACTGAAGTCTATTTTTCTTTAATTGTGCTTCTAAATCACAAATAGCTCTAAATGTTATTAATGCACATAATACTTGGTAGTAAAGAATTTTTTTAAATATTATTTCCATGTGTTTGGCATCATTGGAAACTTAGACTCCACATTTTCACAGTCTGAAAATAACTCAAAATGCCCAGTAGACGTGGCCAGTCACATTTTCCCAACACACCAGACTTCTCTTTAGGATGAACAAAGAAAACAGCTATATGTGAGTTAAGAGGCTAATATTTTAATTTCAGGTTGCATTATGCATTCAGATGTGTTATCGCGGGGCGATGTCAGCCTAGGTGTGACTGTTAATGGGCTAAGTGATCCTCAGCCTGAAAAAGTTTGAGAAACACTGCCATAAACAAAAAAAGTCAAATAAGAGTGATGCAAGTAATTCAAATATGGCTTAATACAAACAAGTAAATAAATAAATAAATAAATAAATAAATAAATAAATAAATAAATAAATGCACAGTGGCGCAGTTGGTAGAGCTGTTGCCTTGCAGCGAGAAGGTTCTGGGTTCGATTCCCGGCCCCGGTCTTTCTGCATGGAGTCTCCATGTTCTCCCTGTGCATGGTGGGTTTTCTCCAGGTACTCCGGTTTCCTCCCACAGTCCAAAAACATGACTGTCAGGTTAATTGGCCTCTCTAAATTGTCCCTAGGTGTGAGTGTGTGTGTGCATGGTTGTGTGTCCTGTGTGTCTCTGTGTTGCCCTGCGACAGACTGGTGACCTGTCCAGGTGACCTGTCCAGGTGACCCCGCCTCTCACCCGGTACGTTAGCTGTAGAGGCAGCAGCACCTCCTGACCCCACTGAGGGACAAGGTGTTAGAAAATGGATGGATAAATAAATAAATAAGATAACAAGCAGGCTTGCAAATGTGTTATTCTGTAAATAATCTGTAAATGAGTGCAGAGAAAATCAGATTTAAGTTACTCAGAGTTGGGGATTGTAAAGTCTGATGGCTACAGGCAGAAATGATTTCCTGTGGCGCATTTTAAGAAGCACGACTCACTTCTGGTTCAGACTTGTGGGGATTATTATGTTCACACAGCAAGACCCAATCTAAATGTGTGATTTATTACATAAAGCAGCTGGTAGCATGGAGGAGGCGGGCCGCCCTTTTGTCTGTGTGTGACCTACATCGTCACTACAGTGAAATGGGCTAAGAGGGCTTTACGCCTGTAGATAGCAGCTATCTGGATTCTTTTAGGGAAATTGTGAGGAGAAGGATTAGGTTTGATTCAACAGCTGGTTTTTGTCGGGAGGCTGACCCAGCATGCAGTGGTGACTGGAGTATTGGGATGTACCTTATAATTAATGTCTTTAAAAGTGTCTGTCTCTACAAAACCAGTGAACTGCTAAAGCAAATGATTGAAGTAAAACAAATGAAGTACAGTTTAACAGTTAAAAATGTGAATTATTTACCTGTTTATATTAAGCTGAAAATGTCTTGAATTAAATTACATTTCCATACTTTTACACTCCCTTGTTCATCCAAAATAAAATCTTATTTTGTTAAGTATTGAAGCATCAGCCCATCTTTTGCTGATTTTTGCTTCTGATCACTTTCCCAGCAGGACAATAGAGGCAGCACGCATCATCTTCAGAGGGATTACGGGGATTATAAGGTAAGCCACTTACTGACTGAGTAGATTATCACACTGGAGCACATAATTATTTAATCTGTCATTTCTCAAAAAATCTAAAAGTGATTGTAAGTGAAGCATTGATTCCTATCATCTGGTTAAAGTATTTAAAATATACGTCATTTACATCAACACTAAATATGTTTCATCACGTATTAAACAAATGGCTTCTACTGCGATAATTATGTGAAATTAAATTATTTGTCCAATATAAAAAATAGTTTGGTGCCAACTGTCATTGAGGAGAATTATATAATCTGCTGTCAGAAAATCTGCCTGACCAACAGATTTACACAAAAATGTGTTGAAATATTTAACATATGCAGAGTGTTATAATGTTATGTACATTTTAACACATTGTGTGTTAAAATGAACACAAAATGTGCATTAAAGGTAATACAGTTTTGTGTTATTTTGGTCCTGGCACCCTGCTGTGCCAGGCCATTATCCTCAAGAGTTGCTGACTCCCAAGTGCAGATTTCAGCCTTGGTGATATGTGACCAGCTGAACTGTCTGCAACGGCCATCAGCTAAGCTGCATTCAGCCGTAAAGTTTGTTTTTATTCAAACTTCAGTAGTTTTCTAGTTGTTCTGTTGAGGTAGTGACATCCATTTCTGACATCAGGCAAAGTGATGTCACAAAGGGTGATGCATTGATGTCACAAGGCTGCAGTCTTGATCTCTATGGTCATTGCCATTGCAGACGTTGCAGAGCAAACAGAAGGAGCAGAAGCGAGCGAAACATTGAACAGTTTTAGGATTTTATTCCCCAAAATGAGTCAACACAGCAACACGTCATCTTTGGATTCTGGAAATGAGGAAACCATCTCAACACCCTTTATCAGACGGGCTCAGCAGCTATTTGGGATTTTGAAGAAAGTCAGGGTGTTGTCGTCAGTTAACGGACAGACTAAAACTGAACAAAATGAGAAGACGATTCAAATTAAAAATATGGAGGAACCGGCACCTGAACAGGACAACCTGCTATTGGAGAAAGACGAGGAAATTAAGAAAATGTCCAATTTAATAAGAACACTCATGGAGAGGAACATCACACTGGAGAAGAAGACCACCCCAGAGAGTAGTAGTAGTTACTAGTTTGCATGTTCTCCCCATGCATGCGTGGGTTCTCTCCGGGTACTCCGGCTTCCTCCCAAAGTCCAAAAGCATGACTGTTACCTGACGATCCCACCCATGGGATCACTAATCACGTGTTTTGTGGCTGTACAGGTAAACAACCTGGACATGTGACTTTTTTTTTTACTTGTTCGCAAGACGAGTCTTTAATCCTTCGAAAACAATCCCATATACAAGGCTGCACAGTGGCGCAGTTGGTAGAGCTGTTGCCTTGCAGCAAGAAGGTTCTGGGTTCGATTCCCGGCCCCGGTCTTTCTGCATGGAGTCTCCATGTTCTCCCTGTGCATGGTGGGTTTTCTCCAGGTACTCCGGTTTCCTCCCATAGTCCAAAAACATGACTGTCAGGTTAATTGGCCTCTCCAAATTGCCCCTAGGTGTGAGTGTGTGCGTGGTTGTGTGTCCTGTGTTGCCCTGCGGCAGACTGGCGACCTGTCCAGGTGACCCCGCCTCTCGCCCGGAACGTTAGCTGGAGAGGCACTAGCACCTCCTGACCCCACTGAGGGACAAGGGTGTAAAGAAAATGGATGGATGGATGGATGGATAAGTACGTTTCCACACTGAATTATACACGTAGCTGCTGGGATCTTCCACTGTGGCTCTTAGAAATTCAGGTAAAAAGTGCTAACTTCTAACTTTAAATACAAATACAAAAAGAAATGTACAGTTTTAGAAATTTGTAAGGTTTTTAATGGACTAATTGGACTAGATTTCCACTAAAAATAACACTAAAAGTCCCAGCAATATATTTATAGAGCTAATTTTCTAGTCATTTATTTTTAAAACAATAAAAAGTAAATGTAATTACTCTCTTTTTGCAAAAATGTTAAGTTTTCCTTCATTTTAAAATATTAGAAATGGAAATAAAATAGTAGTTCTTTAAAAATGTGAACAAATTAATTGTAACACAATATGTTTGATTGGATTTGTCTTCTTATTCAATGTAGGTGAACATATGGCTTCAAAAATCCATCCACCCATTTTCTTTACACCTTTGTCCCTCAGTGGGGTCGGGAGGGTTGCTGGTTCCTCTCCAGCTAACGTTCCAGGCGAGAAGCGGGGTCACCTGAGCAGGTCGCCAGTCTGTCGCAGGGCAGGTTTCAAAAATATTTTGAGAAAGAGATTTTTGGGTTTTGAGTAGCTGTAAGCACAGGTGGGTAGATTACACAAAAACTTTACTCTTAAGAAGTAACCATCCAAGAAATTACTCAAGTAAGAGTAAAAACATATTTGATAAAACAGTGAGTAACTGATCGAAAACCGCCTGCGGGTGGGAGGACGGGTTCTGACTGTTGTTTGTGCTTACGGGCCGAACGGCAGTTCAGATTACCCACCCTTCTTGGAGTCCTTAGAGGGGGTACTGGAGAGTGTCCCTCCTGGGGACTCCCTTGTTCTACTGGGGGACTTCAACGCTCACGTGGGCAATGACGGTGAGACCTGGAGAGGCGTGGTTGGGAGGAACGGCCCCCCCGATCTGAACCCAAGTGGTGTTCTGTTGTTGGACTTCTGTGCTCGTCACGGATTGTCCATCACGAACACCATGTTCAGGCATAAGGGCGTCCATATGTGCACTTGGCACCAGGATGCCCTAGGCCACAGTTCGATGATTGACTTTGTCATTGTCTCATTGGATTTGCGGCCGTATGTCTTGGACACTCGGGTGAAGAGAGGTGCGGAGCTGTCCACTGACCACTACCTGGTGGTGAGTTGGCTCCGGTGGTGGGGGAGGAAGCTGGTCAGACCTGGCAGGCCCAAATGTGTAGTGAGGGTCTGCTGGGAACGTCTGGCGGACGTCAGAACTTCAAACACGTTCCGGGGGAGGTGGGGGACATTGAGTCTGAGTGGACCATGTTCCGTGCCTCCATTGCTGAGGCGGCCTATCAGAGCTGCGGCCGCAAGGTTGTTGGTGCCTGTCGCGGCGGCAACCCTCGAACCCGTTGGTGGACACCTTCGGTGAGGGATGCTGTCAAGCTGAAGAAGGAGTCCTACCGGGCCTTTTTGGCCTGTGAGACTCCAGAAGCAGCTGATGGGTACCGGCAGGCGAAACGGCATGCGGCTCGGGTGGTTGCTGAGGCAAAAACTCGGTCTTGGGAGGAGTTTGGAGAGGCCATGGAGACAGACTTCCGTACGGCTTCAAGGCGATTCTGGTCCACCATCCGGCGTCTCAGGAGGGGGAAGCAGTGCAGCACCAACACTGTTTATAGTGGGGATGGTGTGCTGCTGACCTCAACTCGGGACGTTGTGGGCCGGTGGGCGGAATACTTCGAAGACCTCCTCAATCCCACCAACATGCCTTCTGTTGAGGAAGCTGAGCCTGGGGACTCTGGGTTGGGCTCTCCAGTCTCTGGGGACGAGGTCGCCGAGGTGGTCAAAAAGCTCCTCGGTGGCAGGGCCCCGGGGGTGGATGAGATCCACCCGGAGTTTCTTAAGGCTCTGGATGTTGTAGGGTTGTGTTGGTTCACGCGACTCTGCAATATCGCATGGACATCGGGGGCAGTTCCCCTGGATTGGCAGACTGGGGTGGTGGTCCCCCTGTTTAAAAAGGGGGACCGGAGGGTGTGCTACAATTACAGGGGGGGTCACACTCTTAAGCCTCCCTGGTAAGGTCTATTCAGGGGTCCTGGAGAGGAGGGTCCGTCGGATAGTCGAACCTCGGATTCAGGAAGAGCAGTGTGGTTCTGGTTCTGGAACACTGGACCAGCTCTACACCCTCAGCAGGTCCTGGAGGGTTCTGGGAGTTCGCCCAACCAGTCTACATGTGTTTTGTGGACTTGGAGAAGGCGTTCGACCGTGTCCCTCGGAGGGCCCTGCGGGGGGTTCTCCAGGAGTATGGGGTACTGGGCCCTTTGATATGGGCTGTCAGGTCCCTGTATGACCGGTGTCAGAGTCTGGTCCGCATTGCCGGCAGTAAGTCGGGCTCGTTTCCGGTGAGAGTTGGACTCCACCAAGGCTGCCCTTTGTCACCGATTCTGTTCATTACTTTTATGGACAGAATTTCTAGGTGCAGCCGAGAAATTCTGTCTCGGCTGCAGAGATGCGATCCTGCAGAGATCGCATCTCTGCAGGATCACATCTCTGCTTTTTGCGGTTGATGTGGTCCTGTTGGCTTCATCGGAACGTGATCTGCAGTTCTCACTGGAGCGGTTCGCGGCCGAGTGTGAAGCGGCCGGGATGAAGCTCAGTGCCTCCAAATCCGAGGCCATGGTCTTGAGCCGGAAAAGGGTAGAGTGCCTTCTCCGGGTCAGGGGGGTCGTCCTGCCTCAAGTGGAGGAGTTTTAAGTATCTGGGGATCTTGTTCACGAATGAGGGAAGAAGGGAGCGGGAGATCGACAGGCGGATTGGGGCAGCGTCTGCCGTGAAGCGGGCGCTGTACCGGTCCGTCGTGGTGAAGAGAGAGCTGAGCCAAAAAGCGAAGCTCTCGATTTACCGGTCGATCTACGTTCCCACCCTCATCTATGGTCATGAGCTTTGGGTCATGACCGAAAGAACGAGATCACGGGTACAAGCGGCCGAAATGGGTTTCCTCCTCAGGGTGGCTGGGCTCTCCCTTAGAGAGAGAAGCTCGGTCATCCGGGAGGGACTCAGAGTAGAGCCGCTGCTCCTCCACGTCGAGAGGAGCCAGTTGAGGCTCGGGCATCTGGTCAGGACGCCTCCTGGACGCCTCCCTGGTGAGGAGTTCAGGTCCCACAGGGAGGAGGGGAGACCCAGGACACCTGGAGGGACGATGTCTCTCTATGGCCTGGGAACGCCTTGGGGTTCCTGGAGGAGCTGGAAGAAGTGGCTGGGGAGGGAAGTCTGGGCCTCCTGAGGCTGCTGACCCCGTGACCCGACCCCGGATAAGATAGATAGATGGATGGATGGATGGATGGATGGATGGATGAACGGACGGACGGATCGAAAACCAGTAATTAGATATTTAGAAATTACCTCTTCAGAAGGACAAAGGAATAAGTAAAAAATGTAGTAAATAAAAATAATTCACATAAATAATGTTATTTCAAAATAAAATAAAACCAAATAAATATTTTAAATATGAAATTTTAACAAAAAGTGCAGGTGAATTTTGGATTAAAACAAGTTTGAAGTCGCAGTGCGTAGAGTATCCAGAAATTTTACACAAATAAGAGTAGCGATACTTCATAATAAAATTATTCAAGTAAAAGTAAAAAGTACAGCGTAGTAAAAAATATTTATTTCTTCAAGACACTACTGATGTAAATGAAACTAGTTACTACCCAACTCTGGCTGTAAGCCACTATTATTACTGAGATACATCACTCGAAAATAAATAAACTTTTTTAAAAATAATATTCCAATTGAAGCACCTGCACATTCTTAGTAGTTGTGAAATAAATAATTATTACTTTCATATGCTCGCAGTTTAATCTTTTGATATATTTCATCAGAATAACTGATCAACCGATTTTTTAAATAATTTTATTTATTTGTTAGAAGGGAGGAGTTTTGGCAGCATTTTTTAACAGACACATTGTGACATATAAGGGTTGCGCCTCTGTTGGCCTCAGCACTGCAACCAACCGACGTCAACCATAAATAGCGAGCTAGCCAGTTGTTGTTTTGGGGGAATAAGAAAAGAGCTGCAAGCGGAAGAAACACCGGATTTGGGCTTTTTCCTCTTCGCTCATTTAGTTTTTTTCAAATTGTTTTTGTATACACAACTGAAATAATGTCTACGCCCGCAAGGAGACGGCTAATGAGGGATTTTAAAAGGTAAAGTAGCCGTTTGTTTCTTCTGATTTAGCCGACGGAGCTACGTGGCTAGCACGGTTAGCTTAGCGTTAGCTCCGGTTGACGACAATACTGTCCAATTTTTACTACCTGAAACGACTTGCACCGAATACCTCCCAGGTCTTTTTATGATAGCTGCTGGTTTTTTTTTATTTTATTTTATTTTTTTTAGGAAATACCAGAGTGTAACGTCTTAAATGTTAACTGTTGATGACAAACGGCTCATTTTTGCTGAATTACGCCAGTGTTTTTCAGTGTTTTTCATCAGCTTTTTAAGGCGTTTAGGGTTCAGATTTTCTCCCGCAGGGAAACAAAATCAGTTTGGATCAAAAATCTTTCACAGCTGTTTGATCTGTTGATAAATATCAGCTAAAATGAACACAAATCGGTTTGTTTAGCACTGAGGGGGTTTAAAATGATCCCAATTAAAAGGCAAAAATATTCAAACATTTCTCTAAATTTGGTTTCGGTTTTTTTTTCTGACACGGAGATTTCGGGGATTTTGAGTCGAAGGAAACTGCCGTGTTTACAACATATATATATATATATATATATATATATATATATATATATAAATCCCTGCCACTATTTCTGTATACACCTTAATGTTCTGTTTATTTGTAAGTCAACATTTACAAACATAGCACTGTATTAACCGGATTAACATTAATACTATTGATCTTTATTAGATTTGGAGATTTTTAAATATTATTTTACTTTGGACTGTATAATCACACTGATTCCAATTTTTGCTAAGATAAAAGTTTTACAGTTTGGATAATGTTCTGTGTGCTATTTATATTTTGCCATCTCCTCTAAGTGTGGATTGAATTATTTTGCTATTATTGTAGATCAGGGGTCCCAAACCTTTTCCTGAGGGCCACATAACTTTCCCTTCTCTGCTGGGGGCCGGAGTCAGTTTGTAACAGAAAAAGTGACGATTGCAGGAGAGCCTACATGTAAAAATTCATTGTTTTCCAGAAAGCACAATCAAATAATCCTCTCTGGGTTCTTCACAGAAAAAAATCCAGGAAATAACACTATTTATGAAATGAGGGGAAAAAGAAGATTTTTCGTTTTTTTTTAAATAATACTGGGATCATTATGAGAATTTGAGGTAAAGATATGAGGATCCAGTAGATGGCAGTAGTGCAACAATAATGGATGCAAGCTGCTGTTGAAATCTAAAGAAGAAGAAGAAGGAGCTCATTTTCTTTTAGCACATGCTAGTAGCAACACGAAGGATCAGCACTTTGTTACCGTTCGGAAACTACCGTAATCAGTTCAGTTAAATCTAAACTTGGCAACTTTTTCTTTTTCAACGTAATAAATGTGATATTCAGTTGACCTGTTATGACTCAGATGTTGGCTGTCCGCCCTCCTCTGCTGCTGCTGCATCGCTGTGGAAAACCTGGAGCGGCAGAGATATCTGAGGCTTATAGTGCAGAAAATACTGTATTTATTTCATAAATAGTGTTTTTTCTGGATTTATTTCTGTGAAGAACCCAGAGAGGGTTATTTGATTGTGCTTTCTGGAAAACAATACATTTTTACATTTAGGCTCTCCTCCAGTCATCACGCTTTTTCTGTTACAAACTGACTCCGGCCCCCAGCAGAGAAGGGAAAGTTATGTGGCCCTCACAGGAAAACGTTTGGGGATCCCTGAGCAACATTCTCAAATTTCAATTCCCTATTAAAACCTAATTCTTTTTTAATGGGCGCTTTCTTCTTTTATTTCCAATTTTGACTTCCAATGATTCACTTCCTGCTAAAGAGCCCCCTGGTGGTTGAAGAAAAATCCACATATAAGCCACAAGGTTCAAAGCTTAGGGAAAAAGTAGCAGCTTATAGTCCGGAAAATACGGTATATGAAAAAAAAATCTGAATGCTCTCTGGTATTGTTCAGGGGGCCGGACCAAATGTGGAGGCGGGCTGGATCCGGCCCGGGGGCCGTAGTTTGGGGACCACTGTTGTAGAATAATCCAGTTTTGATTTTGTACTGCAAAAAAATACCTGAAATTATTTTTATTTAATGTTCTCTAATCAACAAAAGGTTAGCAAAACAGAAACTGGGTTTTAAATTTTAAGCTATTTCTGCAGAATTGCAAGAAATCAGTTAATCGCATCATAAATGAAAAACGAGCTCAATAATTTCCATTTGCACATCAAATCGTCCAGTTATCGTCCAAAACCTGGGGGATAAAAGTCTTCATTCTGGTCTCAACTAGCCATTTTTTATGGATAATTTAGTTTGTTGTTTCTGTTGTTCTGTTTTTTTTTTTGGATATTTAACACATCTTCCATTTCCAGTGTTGAATGTTAATTTGAATTTAAAGTTTATTATCGTTTATTGCAATAACTTCTTTTTATTGTCCAGAAAAATTAATCGTGACAGGCGTCCTCAGAGCAAAACATCGTGTGGTATTAAATGTAACAATCTAAACATGAAGTGGTTTTTGTGTTTAAATAAAAAGTTAATGTCTCTGCAGCTGAAACGCTCACCTTGGCAGCTACTGCTAGTTAAACCTATTATTCCCAGAATGCTGCGCTGCTCTCTGTGGCATCTGTGCCGTTTTATGTGTGTAAGCAAAGAGAGTCTGTAAAACCCTGAATGCTACAGCAGGATGTAGATCAGTAACTCCTCTCTGCTGCAGGACGTCAACACTGAATGGATCCGTCTAATGCGTCCGGCTCCAACACTGCACTCGTTATATGCTTTCAGTTCTTTGAAATGTTTTTAACAAAACCTTCTAAATGTATTATTATAGGCAGAGGAGGGTAAAGTACCCAAAAATATCACTCAGGAGTAGCACTACTTCAAGTATTTACTCAAGTACTGAGTAACTGATCAAATCATCAATCATTTAATAGTTAAAAATTACACAATCAGACGGAACAAAATATAAAGTTAAGTGAAAATTTTGGGGTTTTTTTAAAGATCAAAATGACAACAATTAAAAAAAAACATAATTATGAAATAATAAAATCAGACAAATTTTTCCAAATCAGTTTTTTTCAATAAAAAAAACTTTTGAAACTTTAACAAAAACTGCAGGTGTGAGTCTGGTGGGTAGAGAATCCAGAACTTAGGAGTAGAGATGCTTCATAATAAAATTACTCAAATAAAAAGTGCAGTGTTGTAAAAGTACATTGTTTCTACGGAGTAAACGTACCTAGATAGTATGCTACCCAACTCTGGTTAGTTCAGTTTAATAGTTTCACACAAAACTAAAGACTGTTGTTGTACAGTTGTACAACCATTTCCTGACATCCTAACAGATCAATTTTGAGCAGCAGAGATGATATTCCACAGCAACCGCCAGTTGTTGGCAAGCAACTGCTAATCCACCTCATTTGCTTTTGCCGCTGCTCTTGTAGTCTCTGGTCAGAAATCCAGGCAGAGAGACGTTGGAGTCGAGGATCTGAGATGGTTTGAACTTCATCCTGCCTCAGTGAAGCCTCATTTTTAACTCCTCTGGGATTTGGGGTCATAGTTCATGTGTCATTTAAGCTTTGGAGATGCTAATTGAAAAACAAAAGCCTTTTCCATCATGAGATCTGTCTGGAAATGGAACAAGTAAAAACAAAAATCCTTCTTGCTGCAATTGTCCCAAAAAACATCAGTAAAACAAAAGAAGTTCATAACATCTAAAAAAAATGAATAAATTTTAATCTTTTATGCCAATAGCTAATGTTTCTACCATTACACATAATGCAGATTGAAAATAATTTATGCATACTGCTTAAAAACCTCACGATATAAGATTTTCATGTCAGTCTACCAATAATTCTTGACTTTTTTTATGTTAAGTATCTGAAATGCAACCAAACTGGTGGCGTGAGGTTTCCTGTTTTATCCAAAGTTTTTAATCCATATTTTTAATTTTTAATGTCATGATGCGCAGTGGAGAAACTTTAAACTGCTGCTGCGTAACTTACTCAGCTGCTTGTTGCTAGGCAACCAAAGCTGAGGGGGTGGGCTTTAAGCTGCTTGTTGCTAGGCAACCAAAGCTGAGGGGGTGGGCTTGAGCCTGCTTGTTGCCCAGCAGATTGTTGCTAGGCAACCAAAGCTGAGGGGGTGGGCTTGAAGCTGCTTGTTACCCAGCAGGTTGTTGCTAGGCAACCAAAGCTGAGGGGGTGGGCTTGAGCCTGCTTGTTACCCAGCAGGTTGTTGCTAGGCAACCAAAGCTGAGGGGGTGGGCTTGAAGCTGCTTGTTACCCAGCAGGTTGTTGCTAGGCAACCAAAGCTGAGGGGGTGGGCTTGAGCCTGCTTGTTACCCAGCAGGTTGTTGCTAGGCAACTGAAGAGTCGGTGTGTTAGTTGATTCCCCCAAACTAGCCTAGAGCTGCTAAAGCCTCTCCTCTGCCTACATCTCCCAGAATGCTGTGCGATTCTGGGTCAGAGTTCAGTGAATATCCTAGTGGATTGTATCATCTATTGATCTTGGTCACGCATCATGATATTTATAGTTTTATAAAGTCCTCATGCTGATATGTTTCCTGGAATGATCCATTAGGGTGATTTCCAATTAAAACGTTATTGCTTCTAAAATATCCAAAATGATATCTTCAGATTGAAACACGAACTCTTAAAATATTTAGGTTTTTATTTGTGTCTTTGCTAGCTGGTATGCGCTAACCTCCAGCTCTACAGTGACTGACCTGTCAGAAACTCCTGATGTGCAGCGAAACACAGTAACCGTCTGCTGGTCGATAAATCCTGTTTCTCATCATCAGTGAGTTTGTCTGCAGGCCGTTAGGAAGAGATCTGAGCTCTTACTGCTACAAATCTGCTTAACAGATTTAATTGCCGTAAACCTTCATAAAGCCTACATTTCTTGTAGACATGGGGGTTTTATATGATGTTTAAGTTGTGTTGTGGTTCCTCCACCTCTTCATTACTGATCAAGAGTCTGATTGTGAGGCCTAACATGAAGCGGCTGATTTCAACCAGTTCATTCATCGTGTTGCTTTGGTTCATTACTCTGTCATCCGCACCAGACTGGTGTTGGAGAATGAATTTGGAATGGCGGCTCTGATTTGCTCCCGTCTCTGTTGCCAGGCAGTCGTTGCTGTGGCATTTTGCTCTGCGTGTCTCAGATCGTTTGTCGAAGTTCAGATTGTGAAACCACAACTGGCCCGGCAAATAAGCGCCGAATTGTTTTCATTTCGGGTTAATCAGTCGGGTTCTAAACCGGATAGAAGACGCATTTCTTAAACTTAGACGTTCTACTGCACAGTATTAGATCAGCATGTTCTCAAATGTAAGGTTTTAATTACTGAAAACTGGAGTATTTTTTAAAACACTGATATAAATGCAACATGAATAGAACTTAAGGTTATTACAGTAGATCTTCAAGATGCTTGATTTGTGAATTTAAAGGTCCATTTTTAGGGAACGAATTGTATTAATTTCAGAAAAGACGTCTAAAGAAAAGTTCCACAAACACTTTAAATGTGTAAACATGTTCCAGTTGAGCCGGTCAGGAGGAAGTTGTTTTGTTGCAGAGCAGAGAGAACCTGCAGCACATGACGCTTCCTGACTGCTGCTTTGCTTCTGCCAGTTTAGATATTTAGAAATCATGTGACGGAGTTGCTTTCTGTTCTGCAGAAAGCAAGGAAATCGGCATCAAGGCGTCAACAAAGGTCATCAGAGTGACCAGAACACTGACCATGCAGAGACGCATTAACTGCAGAGCATCCGTTTGAATACAGATAGTTTATTTTAACCTAAAAGTCTGGATAATGTGGCTGACAAACACGATGGAAGGGTTTCATGTCGGTCAATATTGATGATTATTTGTTGTTTTAAATATCTGAAATATCTGCGCTAAACTGCGCAGCCACGTCCTGCCTGCGCAGTTTAGCCTGTAGGCTGTTGCTAGGCAACCAGAGAGTGAGCGAGTTGCTAGGCAACCAGAGAGTGAGCGAGTTGCTAGGCAACCAGAGAGTGAGCGAGTTGCTAGGCAACCAGAGAGTGAGCGAGTTGATGCCACCAACCTTTCCTAGCTAACTATGAGCAGCTTAAGTCTTTCCTGTGCCTACATCTCCCAGAATGCTGTGCAGTTCTAGATCAGTTTTGTAAATGTATTGATTATTCTGTCAGTTATCTATTGATATTGATCATGTGTCTTTCTCAATATTTTTTGTGATTGATTTTATTATCCAGATGTACCAAAACAGCAGTTCTTTAATATTAAATGCAAAACTACATGCTGTTTGTCTATTATTTTAAGTTCATTTAATATATTTTCAAATGTATTAATATATCCTGAAACTTTTATTGAACAAGCAGCGGAGAAACCAGTAAAACGTCATTAATTGAAAACAATAAATCAGAATTCTTATATTAAGAAATGTATCACAATAAACAATGCGATGAATACCAATCCCACGATAGTTTGGATTATTCCTTTTTTACTTTAGTTTTTAGTCTCCAAGTATATGAGGGTGTTTTTATGGCTGAGTTGCCGTCAGCGGCGTTTCCAGCCTCAGCCCTGAACGCAGCATGTTGGCGTCCTGCTGCTGATCCTGCACACAGCCTCATGTTGCAGCTGACTGATGATTGTCAAGGTGTTAGTTAGTCGCCTCATGCTCCACTCGTTCATCACGCCCTCTGGCTGTTTTTCCTCCTGTCCTTTATTATTATTTTATAAATCTTTTCGTTGTGTAGCCAGCTGCCTCCCTCTGAAATGCGCTTCTCTTTCCTCCTCATCGTTTCTTCCTCTCCTCCTCAGACTTCAGGAAGACCCTCCCACCGGTGTGAGCGGAGCGCCGTCTGAGAACAACATCATGCTGTGGAACGCTGTTATTTTTGGGTGAGTCATGTTCTAAATGCAGCTCCACCCCACCGTCTCCTCTCTGATGCTCACATCCTGCAGCCGCCTCTTTGCTTTAATAAAATATCAGATCTCGGTGCTAAACTTCTGGCTTCGTGTTAAATGGACCAACGACACGATTCAGCTTACATCTGAGTTTTGGTTAACTTATTTTAGTTAAAACGTCTCGTTCAGGCCTAAGCCACACGTAGCCGAATATCTACAGGAAATAATAATATCACTAAAAACGATTATTTATAAAACCCAAGTGAAGATGTGAGAAAACTTGTTCGCACTGCAGTTTGATAAATCCACAGTTGGAATTTAAGTTGATTATTGAGAATATGTTCTTGCTCTATTATGTCATTATTATATTATTACTGGAAAATGGACTCAAAATGACAATATTATCGTTTATCGCGATAACTTCTGGGACAATTTATTGTCCAGTAAAATATGTTATCATGGCAGCCTTCACATTCTTGCAGTGACGTAATTCCAGTCTCGTTTTATTAACTTTCTCTAAAGTGTGTGTGTGTGTGTGTGTGTGTGCGTGTGTGTGTGTGTGTGTGTGTGTGTGTGTGTGTGTGTGTTGCCCTGTGACAGACTGGCGACCTGTCCAGGTGACCTTGCCTGATATTAGATGGATATTCTAATACTCTATTTAAAAGTGGTTCATCTGTCCAGTTAAATGAACCTCCTGGCGCCATCTTTAATTGCTAACAGGAAGTTGTTGCTTTGAAGCAAGCTGATTGGCTGACAAAGGCTTTAGCTCTGCACTACACTGCCCCCTAGTGGTTTGGCATGTTAAAAGCAGCGAATTTGTGCGAATTTCTTATTTTATTTTTGTTTTATATTCAGCCTCAGCGTGATTTAATGCGACACGACGAAAACAAAGAATATAATTGGCTTAACATATCTAAATTAATTACCATAACAAAACAGCCTGACACAAACAAGTCTAATCTACTAATTCTAGTTCTCTGCTATAGAAAGTGACACTCTGCCTCAGGTTATCAGATCAGTGTTGAACTTATAAATATAATATTTCTCTCTCTGTCTGCTGCAGGCCTGTGGGGACGCCATTCGAAGATGGTAAGTTATATGTTTGGATTTATTGGGTTCATAAAGTGGTTTGTTTACCAAAACACAGAATTTTATTGAAGTGGAGCCGCTTCAGCCGAACGCAGCCTGGAGCTGCGAACACAACTCTGCAAAAGTAACAGAGCTGGATATGGAAATACATGAGTAGTTCAGGAGCCTTTTGATTGGAGAACAAGTAGGCTTCATAATTATTATCATTATTATAAGGAAAAATACGTGAGCTCTGCAGGAAACTAAAGGAAAAAACATGAATTGAAAATTAATGACATTATTTTTCCCTAAAGGAAATCCTTCTCATCATTTCCATGTGGAAGAGTTTGGAGTAGAGCTTTGCTAACCTGCAGCCTCCCTTCAGGTTTTGTTTTGAACTTCCATCCATCTTCTAACACCTGGTCCCTCAGTGGGGTCAGGAGGGTTGGTGCATCTCCAGCTAATGTTCTGGGCGAGAGGCGGGGTCACCTGGACAGGTCACCTGGACAGGTCACCAGTCTGTCGCAGGGCAACACAGAGACACACAGGACACACAACCATGCACACACTCACTCACACCTAGGGTCAATTTCGAAAGGCCAATTAACCTGACAGTCATGTTTTTGGACTGTGGGAGGAAACCGGAGTACCTGGAGAAAACCCACCACCGGGTCCGGGAATCGAACCCAGAACCTTCTTGCTGCAAGGCAACAGCTCTACCCACTGCGCCACTGTTCTGAACTTTGTAATTTTTAATCACTGATGTTTCAGCTGCTTTCTGTGCTGTAAACTGATTTTCTCAGTTGTAGTTTCTCTGTCTTTGTGAAAATGATGGAAAAAAATCTAGTTTGTCAGTTTGAGATGTTTAAAATGTGAAGTGCTAATGATGGTTAAAATAAAAATAGGTTGAGATTTAAAAAGGTTCAGCCGTCTGGGTGGCGCTCAGGCTGTTGGTCTCTGGAACAGCAGCAGGTTTTTGTCTGTTCTTCGCTCCACATGATCCGACGCTTTAGTTTATTCAAACGTTGCAAAAATGTGAATAGACTTTATTGGCTACGAGGAAATGTGGACTCAGAATAATTCGCTGTGCTTTGGCACTGCTTATGAAATAAAAATTACAAATATTGTGTCTGATATTGAAGGATCTGTTCCTGCTTTTCTAGTTGACGTTTGTCAGCCTCTCCCTCCCTGCTCCTGTCTAATCCTGCACAATAAACAGATTTTGCTGCAGTCCGGGGTATTTATAGTCCCTTCATGGTTTCCTCTGCCGTCAGCAGCGTCTCCATTTTTCACATCTGCATCTTTCTTGCAGACTAAAAGCTTCGTGTCTTCCTCTCTGCCTCTGCAGGAACATTTAAGCTGCTGATAGAGTTTTCAGAGGAGTATCCCAACAAGCCCCCCACGGTTCGGTTCGTCTCCAAAATGTTTCATCCAAATGGTGAGGGATGCTGCAGCAACAAACACATTCGCCTTTTCTGGTCATCTACACATTTAGAGCAGAAACGACTTTAAAATGCACCTTAAAAACTAGTTTTATTAACTTTTCCACCAGAATCTTTTCAGAAGTTCTTTCCATCAAAGAAATCAAGATAATTATTTAATCACATAATAAATTAAAATGAGCTCCATCATTTCCATTCTGTTTTTTCTGTTTATAATTCATTTTATTTATGGGTCAAGTTGTGTAATTTTTTTAGTTTATTTTGGATAATTAAAATGTTTTCTGGTTTCTTTGGGTCGTGTCCTTTACAAAGTTAAACTTTATTGGTCTTTTAGATGATGAACATTATCAATAAATTACTTTATGATGATCTCAACATTATTGTCATTTATCAACTTGATTTGCTTTGAAAGCTGCTCTTTTAGTTTATTTCTGAGTTTTAATTGGGTTTAGTTCAAATCCATTAAAGCTGAAATAATTTATCTCCTACATTTACAGCCACCATATCTTCTTTTTTTAATTAAAAAACTAAATATATGAGATGATCAGCTTAAAGGTTATATAATCATCCTGTATTTGCCAACTGCATGAGTTTTAATGTTGGAAATGACCTGCTTCAATGTTAACTATTGTTTCCTGTTTTCCAGTTTACGCTGACGGCAGTATATGTTTAGACATTCTTCAGAATCGCTGGAGCCCGACGTACGACGTGTCGTCCATACTCACGTCCATCCAGGTCTGTCGGTTTATATTTCTGCTAACTAAACTTTAAACAATTTGTCTGAATGCGAGAGAATCTGTGAATTACAACTGAACCGCTGTAGATTCATCACACACAGCGACGCTTGAATATTTTATCAAACTAAATCAGTTTCTATTTGTAAAATTACATCAGCGTGAGAAGATGTTAAATATTGTTTAATCAGAAGAAGTACTTTATTATATTTTAATAAGTGTCTCTCCCTCCATAAAGACGTCTGTGTGGTGAAAACTGATGTAGTTTTTCCTGCTGCTTCTGCACCTCTTTGTTTGATTTTTCCACTTTTAATATTCTGGGATTCTGTCTTTTAATGACATTTTGTGGCTGGCGCCTCCTAGTGGCAACCTGAACAATGACGTTTCAGTATTTAAATTTGAATAGCTTAGTAAGAATGTGTAGTTTTATATAAATAAATATATCGTCTGTCATAATAAATTCTGCAGGGCGATAAATGTTGAGATTTAAGTGTTAAATGGACAGTAATAGAAATGCTTCTCAACACTAATGAACATCATTTACTTAAAAAAAAATCATGAATGTTTTTTTTTTACTTGAATAAAAAAAATCTTACTTAAATAAATAATTTTTAAAAATATGTTGAATGAAATGTTAGTGTTGTTGTGTTGTGTGTGCAGTCGCTGCTCGATGAGCCGAACCCCAACAGCCCGGCCAACAGCCAGGCGGCGCAGCTCTACCAGGAAAACAAGAGGGAGTACGAGAAGCGGGTAACGGCCATCGTGGAGCAGAGCTGGGTGGACGGCTGAGCGTCTTCCTCTCCGTGCCCATCGTCTTCATCACCCCTCCTCATCATCGTCCCTCTTCTTCAGCCGCTCATCAAGAAACAACAGTAACTATCAAAACTCAAGTGCCACCCTGATAAGTAAAAAGGAAAACCAAATCTGAACAGACATCAAGTTGCTTACCGATCGATGCGTTGTAGGAAATCTGGGGTGTTGGGTTTCCATCTTAAATTGTGTTTCTTGTCTTTTTTATTGCATGGTGTGGGATAAGTTATTGCTAAGAAAACTTGTAATATATGTTTGGTTGGACTAAAAGCGGTTAATGCCTGAGTTTTACTTTGTTTTTGTTTTGTTTTTTTTCTGCTGGTCTGAGAACGAAACGCTAACGACCAAATCGGCACGTTTTTAAAAGCTGTGGAAAAACCCAGGAAATGCCTTTCAGCGCTCAGAAATATCACTGATCCTCAGTTAAACTAAAGAACGGCCACCGCTCCGTCTCCGCTTTGGATTCAGTTAGTTTGAGGCAGCAGCAGCAGGTGAATCACGACTCCCCGACTCGACACGACAGAGGTTTCTTATGAGAGAGGAAATAATGTTTTTACGTTTCATTATGCAGAGCTGCTTTCTAATTTTCTCCCTCCTTGTTTGTGTTACCTGGAAATAAATTCCCCTGAGAGGTAAAAATAGCATTATGGAGGCACTGCAAAAACACAATTCAGTTTTGGTTTACTTTCTAGTGCAAATATCAGTTTTGTCTTACTTCAAGTGTGCTAGCTTACAAGCAGCTTTTCAGCATAAGAGATGGTTTGAAATAAATAATTCCTTATCAATGAAAAAGTTTCAGTTCCGTTGACAGATTATTTCACTTATAACAAAATATCTTTCC
Source organism: Poecilia reticulata (assembly GCF_904066995.2). Lineage (NCBI taxonomy): Eukaryota > Metazoa > Chordata > Actinopteri > Cyprinodontiformes > Poeciliidae > Poecilia > Poecilia reticulata. Next base: position 935,274 of record NC_088843.1, on the reverse strand, counting down.
CGTGTTTATAAGTGGAATAATTTGGCAGTGGAGCTAGAACTGGGTTGCTAGGTAACGGGCTGGGCCTGGCTGGGGTTGCTAGGTAACGGGCTGGGCCTGGCTGGGGTTGCTAGGTAACGGTGTGAAATAACCTGACAGTGGAAATATTACTTTTTAAATACATTTTACTGGATGATTGACTTAAAACAAGCTCCTTTTTTTTTTTTGCTGAAAAGTTACTTATTAAATTTCTGTTTTAAGTGCAGTAGGATATTTGTACTAAAACAAAACGACTTTTGCAGTGGGATGCTTCCACATCATGTTTTATACTAAATAAATGCAGATTGAAGAGAAGTCGGCCAGGTAGGAGGGAAGCTTAGTTTTTGTTCTATTTTATAATTTCTCTCCCAAAACAATAAGTGTCCATGTTTCTGGTCGCTCTATTAAAACAACTTGGCTGCGAATATTAAAGAAAAAATAAAATGCTAAATTAAGTGATGCTCTTCTTCTTTTATTTAAATTGAAAACAGGCTGCTGCACCATCTCGCTGTTCAAACCTTCAGTGAAGATTAAATGTTTTCTTTTTGGTGTCTGTACCTTTTATTTTATTTTTTTATGTTTTTTTTATTATTTTTCTTGGAAAAACAAAATTCTCCTTAAGCAAACAGTCATGCCTGAACCCGATCCGCCAACATGAAACGGAAACCCCCCCTTTCTTAAACAGATGCTCATATTGTGGCTTGTGACTTATTTCACCTAGTAAACAGAATATGCTATCAAATTTTGAGAAACAAATGTATACTTAAAATAATATGCTGTATAAACATAATAAAACACATTTTTCAGACTTTGACAGAAGTTTCTTTCTGACTTCTTTGGTATGTTTTGAAAACTAGATGAATTTTTTTTTTAATGCAGCAAAACGATCCATTTTCTGGATTTTAGTTTTTTTCTGCCAGGTGAATTTGACTCTATTGGTCATGTGACAAAGTTTGGGATGAGGGTCTAAGTTGATTTCTTTCTACAAAACTGGCAAATTTAATGCCAAAAGTATTTAAACATTTAAGCTTTACCTGCTCAACAGTAAACTTTTCTTATAAAACCTGTATACCATAAAAGAGTTTTAGATTTTTACCTTTTTAAAAGGAAATTTCAACAAAGTTTTTGAGTCAATTATTTTTCAAATGATCGATGTGGTCAGGGGCCGATGAAAATCGGTATAAGGGCCACAAACGGCCCCAGTGCCACACTTTGGACACCCCTTTTAATTTTCAGGGGTTTTTTGGGATCTTGAGCCTTAACTTCCAATAATATTTTTTTAAATTCTGGGTGATAGTTTTTGTATATAATTTGCTTGATCAAATCTTAAAAATCCTGGCCTGCTTCTCAAACTGCATTATAAGCCATCCGCATTTTGTTGATCTGAATTTTCTCAAGCAGTCTCGGTATTTTTGGCGTTTTTTAGGTTCAGAGTAACTGAAACCGTTTTGGCTGCTGCAGCTCCCTCCCTGTGTAGCTGAAACACTTGTTACATTTTAAAGCCTTCAAATAAGACGCAGAAAAAAGAAACTATTGAAACGATGCCATAAATTAACACCAACTTACCAGCAAGTCATAATAAAACGGATAACGAGATTTAGCTGAATGTGAATGTAAAAACTTCTGCACATTTAAAGAAAAGCTGACATTGAAAAAAGATTTGTTTTACATTTTAAATCTAAATTCTCAAACCTGCATGATTTTAAATAATCCACTTTTTCTGATCTCTTGGTAATATCACCAATATTTTATTTGAAATAAATCGGTTAAAAAACAAGGTTCTTTATTCTGCTATAAAACACATTAAAACATGCAGTTTCACTGTAAATGTACATATTTATGCATAACTGAATGTAGTAAAATCTAGTGATGCCTGATATCGGTATCGGCCGATATTACTAATTTAACATATCGGTACGCTTGATGAATAAAATCAGGCTGATGCGAACCAATATTTGTTCTTATTTGTCGTTTTCTTTCCAAAGGTGTCAAAACGGTAGAAAATGTATGTAATATTGATTATCGGCTGTAACGGCAGTATTCAATATCACAACAAATCTTCATATCGGTGCGTTTCTAGTGAAGTCGATAAAACGTTATGCAATGAGATGCTCCAATGCCCTGAAGATGCAGCCATTTCTTTACATGATTAAAAAAATATTGTAAAACCATAAAAACTTTGTCCCTGTCGGTAAACATTTCAGCGGGTCCGGTTCCGGTCATCGGCCCTGTCAGGAGCAGAACAACAAGTCGGTAAGGATTTCCTCCTACAGCGGGTTAAACGTTGGTGCGTTTCCAAGGCAACCGACCTTCTGACTTTTCATGATTTCATCTCTGGTCTTGAAAACGGGCGCGTCCTCCACCACGATGCCTTCGGCCATTTCCTTCACTTTGTCCAGCAGCGCCGCGCTGTAGCTGCAGTCGGCAAACAGAAGGGGTCAGTGGCTACACGACAGCAGTTTTTACTGACACAGAAGAAGAAGAAGAGGCTTGGTTTTTTTTGTTTGTTTTTGAATGCAGCTTAAAGGAGGTTATGGCTTAAAAACTTAAAATATCTTTTTCATACCAGATCCGATTTTAATTGGTATTTTTTCCTCCGTTTAAATAACAGAAATATTTTCAATGAGGGGCTTTTATTCCAATCATCCATCCTTTGAGTTGTACGACGGAGTATCAGAATATAGCCATATTTGCAAAAAAGATGCAATTTTACCAGAACGTTTTAAAATAGTTTTAATTGGAGCAATGTTTTCTATAAAGATCTGATGTGGGCGGATCTTCTAAATACTCAGATGTTTGCATGATTGTTTCAAAGTCCTGCAAGTGATAATTTGATGCTGATGTGATAAAAGATGGAACATTTTACTATACAGAAAACTTTGGTATACTTTGGATGGAAAAAAGAATAGAAATGAATGTAAAGAAGGATGAAAGAAAAAAGAAATGTAGGCTGGAAGAATGAAAAGAAGAGATGGAATAGGAAACAAGAAATTAAAGGAGGGACATGGAGGGCAGGATATAATTAAAGTGGACAAATAAGGAGGAAACTAAAATAAAGAGTAGTACAGGATAAATGTAATTGTAATGGCGTCACATTACAATTGTAATGTGACGCCATTATCACATTACAATTGGAAAGAGTATTTCCAGTGTAAATACTCTTCCAGTGTATTTACACTGGAAGAGTATTTACACTTCCATTTTTACACTTCCGATTATTTAAGACCCCAGTTTTCATAACATAACTTTTAAACCTAGTTCTGTTCATTCCTAAAACATGAACTAGTAAATGTGTTGTATTTATGGTTAATTTCGGCAAAAGGGGTTTGTGGTGCGTTCACGTACCGGCAGCCCATGAAGACGTTGTTGGCCCACACCATGGACAGGGACAGCAGATGGTCCAGCCGATCCGTCTCAAAGTCGCTCATGTTCCGCAGGATGAACTCCCTCCGCGCCTCCCAGTGCTTCTCACTCTCCCAGTAACCCCGAAACGTCTCCACTTGCTGGGCCGTGGCCCGGTTCTGCTCGATGAAATCCTGGACGTCGAGCGCGGACATCTTTCTCGTGTACGAAAACGCAACTTCCGGTGACGTATTTTCCCCTGCAGCGCCGCACTGTGGTGGTGGAGCGACATAGCAACTCACGTGAAGCAAGGCCAGGTCAAATCGCTTCAAATTATTATGCGATTAACTCGCATTAAAATGTTTACAATTATACCCGTTTACTCTGAAACTAATCTATGGATAGTTTACTTTTAATTTTCAATTAAGAAGATTCATTAAATTTACAAATATAATCTTTTTGCCTGTTTTGTGTTTAATACAATGTATTAGGGCTATAATGAGGATAAAAGATTTAAAAATTTTAATTAGGATTATCAGGATACTGTGAGAATGAATTTGTATGAGAATAACAAGAATAACATTACGAGAATAAAGTACAAATAATACTAGACTGAAATCATAATAATACAGGAATGTAGTTATTACCAGAATAAAGTCGTAATATAATTACTTTTTTCTAGTAATACTACGACTTCATTCTCTTATGACGTTTTTCTCATAATCCCTTCATTCTCATAATGACTTTATTCTTGTAGTATTATGATTTTATTTTCCTAATTTTATTTTTATTTATTTTCTTAGCAAGGTCCTAATGCTACGTTGTATGTTGTCGTATAAGGATCATTGATTGATTGTCTGATGTAGAAAACTGACTTTTGAATAAAATGGAAGATTATATAATTTTATTTTCTTCCAACTACTTCTTTTCATTAAGAACTTTTCTTTATATCAACTTGTGACACATTCTTTTCGAACTGTAAATGAATGAAATAAATAATAAATTCAAATATATGCCATTTTACTCATCTTTTTATGTTATGTTGCATAATTTTCTAGGTCGTGGAAGCTCAGTGAAGCTACGCTAAATGTTTAGTTTAATTCAGTTTAATAGATGTTACATCTATTATCCAAATGTTGCCTATGAAACGAGTTACCTGTTGTTATCAACTATGGAAATAAATGTTTTAGATGCTATTTGAAGGAAGCGCTGTAATATTTCCATTGAAATATTAAAAATAATCAATTTCAAAAGGTTATGCTATTGTGACCTATGTGGATCTGGTGGCTTCTCTTGGTGTGGTAATGAATGACAAGGGCCTGGTCAGGCTGGCATCAGTTGTTTCTTTTATTCACCATCCCGTCAGTGATCCTCATGGCTCTGAGGATTACCATAATACAGTAACCACAATAACATCATTGAAAATTACAGTGATTGCATAGTGGATTTTTTTTTTTTTTTACAGTAAAGGAACAACCAGTGAGTGTCCTTCTCAAAGAAAGTAAAGCAATTAATTAAATTGTTCTGAAAAATAAAATAAAATGCTGACATTTTATTTACTGGAGGCCAATTCTTTTGATTGAAAATGTTGATTTTTGTGATGTCAAACGCATCAATAAGGTTATAAGAAGCCATTTATCTAGTTATTGTGCCACCGATGTGCTTAAAAGAGAGTATATCCTTAGAGACTTCAACAAAGAACAAATTAAAAAGATTAGATCAAAATATTTATGTTTTCCACTTCCTGCCAAAATAAAAGATATGCAATTTAAAATTTTAAACAAAATTTATCCAACTAACAACTTCCTGAGAGACAGGTTTAAAATGGATGTGGATTCTGTGAAAAAGTTACTGAAGATTTAAATCACCTGTTTTTCTCGTGTGAAGTGGTTCAGACTTTTTGGCAAAAGATCTTCATCAGTTTATTCTCAGCCATGGTATACAATTAGCAGATATAACCATACAAGATGTTACATTTGGTTTCTTCATCAATGATCACTTCATTGACTATGGAATAAATAATGTTTTATTTTTAGCTAAATTTCATATACACAAATGTCGCTTCTCTAAAACTATTCCCAACTTTAGACAGTGGATGAATGATTTAAACTTGTTCTATAAATCTTTATGTCTTGTAAAGTCAAAACATGCTTTTAAGTTGTCCAATTTTTTTTAAACGTTTCATACTATAATGTACTGCCCTGTTGTATTTTTCATTTTCTTTTGTATCATTTTTGTCTTTATTCTTTTTTTTTATTTGTTTCATTTTCTTTTCCTCTGTCCCAGTTGTCTGGCTCTGTTGTCATTTTGTTCTCTGATCTTATAATGTATACATAACGGTATCTTTATGGAGCTGATTGTATGTTTATATAATAATAATAAAAATAAAAAATAAAAAAAAATTTACCGGAGGCCATTTTTATGTTTTAGTTTATATAACCTTGCATTTTAGAACAATGCATAAAACAAATTAATCGTATATTTATATAAAACTGTTTACATAAAACTCAGCCTTATGTTAACCATCTGCAAAATTAAACTACGGTAATCTATAGTGAATAAAATCGGTACCAGTGAAAAAAAAAAACCCTTTTTAATCAGGGAAAATAACCTTTAACCTTGTTCTGTTGTAGCCAATGTGAACAAAGTGTGCTAGCGTAATCACGTGCTTACGTAACGTACGTAATGTCAAAGTTCAAGGAAAAAACGGGCTGGCTGTTAGCTAGCTGGAGCTCAGGAAAGAAAGGCTAATGCTACATTTTCCTACGTTTATTTGAAGAAAAATCGCAAAGAGAGACTGGTGGACTTCATAATTAAACAAAGTAAGAAAATACCAGTTTGTATTATACTATATAATTACAAACGACCTAAATCGATGTTTTTGTCTGCCACAATAAACTGATTTAACATGTCTTTGTACACCGACACTTAAAGCCCCCGATTGAACATTTATGTCTGATAAACTGTCTAAATGTGTTATTTGGTGTTCTGTCTTTATATTTCTGTGTGAATTTTGACATTTTCGTGTAAATAATTTACTTAAACCGTCTCACTGCTGGCCTCTTTAGGTAGATCAGGACTTAAGCAGCTGAATTGTCCTATAACGCGGTTCACCTTTCGCGGTCTCGCTGCTTCGCGGATGCTGGAAAAAACTGGGGCCAGAATCAACGCAAACCCGACCGGAGGCTTGACGATGAGATCCGTCGTTCTGCCGTAGATCCAGCTGTGAATCTCCTGGTGGAGGTTGGAGGAGACGCTTGGAGGGTTGTTGTAAACAACTACAACAACAAAGGGTTGTAAACAAAACCCTTTGTTTACAACCTTCCAGTTTCAAGCTAACGCTAAGCTAGTTAGCTTCCGTTTTCGTTATTAAGAGCCCAGAAAGGAACGAGGCTGTTAACAGATGAGCCTTAGCACTTTGGCACCAGTACAGTCGGTTATGTGAAACTTTATGTCTATTAATAACCGAGTCGTTTCAAACGATGTGACACGGAAGTCATGTCACATCCAGAGTTAGTGACATGATTCCGGATCACATTAAGGCCCGATTGACGCACATCCGCTGACCTGAAAACAGGTTTTGTTCTTTGGTTTCAATGTAGAGTATTTATTTATGCTGTGTAATAACTGTAAAAACTAAAGGTAACTACTTCACGGATTTCACTTATCGCGGGTTATTTTCGGAACGAAACCCCGAAGAAAAACGAGGGATCACTGTAGTACAAAACTGTACGTATCTTGTATTTATTTAGGTAAAAATACTTTTCACAGCACTGCTTTGCCAAAATGACATATTGTCACCTGAGTGTGACAATTAAAAAAAAATATATATATTTTATTTTTTGGCCAAAGTATAATTTAGGAGGGGGAAAAACACTTTTGGCCAAATATTACATACTAGGTAGGTGACGATAAAAAAAGGTAATCAAACTATGAGATGTTTTTGTCATTTATGTCTTTCATCTGTCAGTTCGAGTCATTAATGCTAAATGCTGCCACAGAGTTTTTATGCATATTAATGAAAAACAAAAACATGCAAATATTTTCATTTCATTTCATTTATTTATTTATTTCGAACAGACATTAAAACAGTCAAAAAAGAACAAGAAAACAAAATAGAATGAGACAAACTCAAAAAATAAAATATAAAACAAATCATTCTGCCCATGTGACATGCAATTCCACATTCTCTGTTCGAAAAGGAGCAGGTAGAAGATACATCTTATAATATCCTGCCCCCCTCATACTTGTCGATGTATTTATCAATTGACTTTCAGAACATCAACAAGAGACAACTTGTTTCCACTTTTCACTATGTTTAACTATGTACAATTATTTTAAGTACTATCTATATAGTCATCTACACCATAAATATGACCAAAGTTGGGTACATTTACATTCTAACTCACTCGCTCTTTGGTTACCTAGCAACTCACTCGCTCTTTGGTTACCTAGCAACTCACTCGCTCTTTGGTTACCTAGCAACAACTTTTTGAGTAACTTGCGCAGCAGTTTCAGGTTTCACCACTGTGCCTCATAACTGCTTAAAAATAAAAATACAGCAGAGAAAACTGGATAAAACAGGAAAGGTCGTGACTTCAGTTTGCTTTATTTCAGATAATTAAAACAAAAAACTGATCAATAATTATTGATATTGACTGATATGAAATATCTTGATACGTTATTCAGTCAAATAAAGTTGAGGTAGTATGAGAATAATGTCTTAATATTATCAGAATAAAGTCATATTATGAGGAGAATGAAGTAGTAATTTGATCAAAACTCCAACACAATATATATATATATATATATATATATATATATATATATATATATATATATATATATATATATATATATATAAACTATTCAAGCTTTTTCTTATTAAAATTACTTATTTTTTCTTTCTGGTAAAATAGTTTCTTTATTCTGGTAATATAATGACCATATTCTTGTGATAAATCAAAAATTATCAGACATCACTGAAATAAAATGTACTTTTTGAAGATATTTTCCGTAAATGTCATTTTTACTTAGAAAAACACCAAGAACTAAAAATTATTAAAATCTAATCTAGTATGAAAATAATCTGATTTGACTTTACTCGTGAAATGTGATTTTACGTCTCTGGATATCCAGTCCACTCTCACACCACAAAGTTTTAAAAAACGATAAAAGCACCGATAGGAACTGAGCGCTTCTTAAATCACCCCAGAAAAACGCGGCGGCAGGCTCTTCTTTCTGCAGCATGTTTTGGACCACCTCCAAGTCATACAAGCCGCTGCTTTATCGAGAGAGCCGACCCATTAAGTTTACGACCGTCGTTTCTCACCCTGATGCTGAAATAATCCTCTCTGGGCCGCCAGCGGTTTTCTGACCAGTCATCTGATGGACGCTGACTCAGGAGGAAACGGGGAAACACGTCCAGAAAAACCCAGATGTGATCATTAACCGTCTGAAAATACAATACAAAAACACATTTCTTAAAACGTCATTAAATTCTATTATCAGGTTTTTCCATCTCTGTTGTCCCAGAATTTAATGCGATAAACAATAAAATTGTTGTTTTGAGACCATTTTCAAATAATGAGAGTAAAATACCAAAAGAATGTACTAAAGTAAGAGTATCACTACTTTGACATATTGTTACTCAAATAAAAGTAAAAAATTTGCCATCCAAAAACAAATTATACTCATAAAAGTTGCTCTAGTAAATGTAACTAGTTATTACCCAACTCTGCAAGTAATATAATGGTATCAATGAAATAATAATAATGTAAGAACACATTCTCAAAGATCAATAAACTTTCAATTCTAACATTGGAGCTGGAAAACATCCAAAATAAATAAACAAAAAACAGAACAAATAAAATTAATTCTCAGGTCTCTGTAAACAAAATTGTCCTTCAAAAAAAGTTTTACTTTCGACCAAAAGACTAAACTGAAAATTTGATCATCCGTTTTTGGTAGAAAGAGAAAAATAATCAATCATACTAATGTAAATTATTGAGTTTATTTTAATTCATCTTGTTTCCATTTGGTGAAGAAGGAAGTTGCTGTCAGTGTCTTCAGAGGTTTTTGTGTCGTTTAATTAAGTGGTTCTTGGTGCAGCGCCCCCACAGGCCAGGAGGGGAACAGGTTGGTCAAAGGGTTTGGTTGGTTTACATGACGGAGAATTACAGCCAGGCTAAGAAAATGAAAAACTTAAATAACAAGAATAAATTCATAAAATTAGTAGATGTCATAATATTACAAAAATAAACTCTCATGAGAATAACGTTGACACAACACAAGAATAAAGTCAAAATATTCTGACTTTATTCTCGTGATTTTATTTTTTATTTCTTCTTATTCTGGCCCTAATGCTCTGAGTGTTTCCCACTCAGTGCAGCGTGAAATCAAACTGCAAGTCCCTAAGCGGTTCCAGGCCTGGAACCTGCTTCTCCAGGTTCCAGGCCTGGAACCACTAGCCAATGTGAACAAAGTGTGCTAGCGTAATCACGTGCTTACGTAACGTACGTAATGTCAAAGTTCAAGGAAAAAACGGGCTGGCTGTTAGCTAGCTGGAGCTCAGGAAAGAAAGGCTAATGCTATATTTTTCTACGTTTATTTGAAGAAAAATCGCAAAGAGAGACTGGTGGCCTGGAACCTGAGAAGCAGGCGTGGATCCTCTCATCCAGACAGATGAGGTTCTGAAAGCTGCTTTCAGCTGCACCAGGTGTCAGACAGGAGAGACGCAGGCAGGAAGTGAAAACCTGCCTGTGCTGCTGTTTTGCTCAAAGTGAAATGAGGTGGTGAAGGACGTGAGGAGGGATTTCTCTGGCAGCCATTCAAATGAAGCAGCACCATCCCACTCATTTGTTTTTCACCTTCTGGAGGCAGAGACAGCGTCCCATCAGGAGACACCCTGTGACGTCCCCCTTATGCGCTCTGATGTAATTTCCTCTCTGATGTGACGCATGCATGTGTTTATTGAAGTATCACGCCACTTCTGTAGTTTTCTAATATAAACCGGTTTCATGTTATTGTTCACATGTGGAAATTTCGCGCTTGCGCACAAAGCTGGAGGCCAACAAGACGATTCTTTCCATCCGTAGCAGAGCTGCTGCGGTAAAACCGCGACCTAAATGAAACCTGGAGATGAAGCTTTTATTCATTTAGTGCAGCAGAGCAAAGGAAAAATAACAGGAAAACCGTTGAGGAACAACTAAAAACCACTGTTTTGCTCTCTGTGTCTGCTGCACGACACACAAGCTCGTTGCCATAGCAACCGGTTGACAACAACTCCACTAATGTACCAGGAGTCAACACCAAAAAACAGTGCTAACGATGATACATTAGCTAATCTAAACACCTTCTCCAGTCGTCTGTCAGAGTTGGTGTTTGGGTCGCCTTTTTAAAACGTTTTTAAACTGAATTACACCAAATTCTGCAACACATCTGCATGTTAAGGTTGTCATGGTCAAGCTAGCATAGCTGACCTGCTTCCCTCTCCCTCCTGTTTTTTATAATTCAAACTTTTTCCTTGTTATCTAATTGTTTAATGTTGACAATTAGCAGCAAAGCACTGCGTCCATTTTTCTGCAGATATCATCTGTGTGAAGCTGACACCCCACCCACGTCAAAAAATCCAGCAAATAGTCTGAATGGTTAGTGCTCCGTTTGTGCAGGTTTGTGCCGTTAAAATTTTCGTTTGTGCAGTTTTGGTTTCTGAGATATTAAAAGTTATAATTTTGGCCGATGACGTCACCATCCCCCCATATTGCTCCAAATCAAACCTAAGTGTGGGCTACTTCTTTTAATTCTTCAGATTCTCAGCTGTTGTACAATGTGTACATTTTGTTTTGAACTTCAATAAAGACTTAGAACAAGAAAAAATGTGTCTCATTTCAAGAAATGTTTTAAGATAGCAATGTTTTTTCACGAACGTAGCTTCTCTCCACAATAATTGAATCCTGCTAATAAAGGACATGCAGCCTGACCCTAACGTAATGTGTATAACCTGTTCAACTGTGCTTTGATTTCGGAGGTGGTCTGAAGAATTATATTCACATTGTTGATGTACTGTCTGCTGATTATGCAGCAAACGTGTAAAACAATTACATGAACCTATAAAGGCCAATTTGCTAGTTGAGCATTAATTTACTTGTTCAAAAATCAAAATCGGGGTTGAAAAAATTCCAAAAATGACTTATTCAAAACGATTTGAGACCGCTAGAATATTAACGAGAGGTTGAAATTACACTTGCTCTGCCGCCAAAACCGATCTTGTTTTGGCGGCAGAGCAAGTGTAATTTCCAAAATTATTACTTTTAATATCTCAGAAACCAAAACTGCACAAACAAAAATTTTAACGGCACAAACCTGCACAAACGGAGCACTAACCATTCAGACTATTTGCTGGATTTTTTGACGTGGGTGGGATGTCAGCTTCACACAGATGACATCCCACCCACAGCAAAAAAAAAAAATCCAGCTAATAGTCTGAATGGTTGGTGCTCCGTTTGTGCAGCTTTGGTTTCTGAGATATTAAAAATTATTTCTTAGGTCATCCAGAGTTCACCGTCCCCCCATCTTGCTCCAAAACAAACCAAAGTGGGCTGGTTCTTTCGTTTTCGAGATATTAAAAGTTGTCATTTTGGCCGATGACGTCACCAGACGCATCTATTTTGCCCCACGTCAACATTTTTGCTTTCCCGCTGTTCCATCGCCGCCACCAACTGGTATGTAGTGTGGAGCACAATGTCACCCAAGGATTATATTATACAAATGACTAAATCTGATTTTCTTTTTTATTTGGTGCTTTCAGAGTTTAAGGTTCTGCCGATCAGATTCACCCAATTAGGGGACAATTAATTTCACCTGGCTGTACTTCCTGGTTCAGTTCTTCGTTGGTTGTCTTCCAGCACATTCCTGTCACCTAAGTTTTGTTTTCGGTGTCGTTTTTATGCAATTGATGTTTTTGTAGAAAAGGGACTACAGTATAAGTTGTGGCATAATCAATACAGTTATAGCAAAATTCAGTCTAATGGGTGAATGTGATCGGCTGAACCTTAACCTCTGAAAGCACCAAATAAAATCAGATTTAGTCATTTGTATAATATAATCCTTGGGTGACGTTGTGGTCCACACTACATACCAGTTGGTGGCGGCGACGTAACAGCGGTAAAGCAAAATGTTTGATGATTGGAGCAAAATGGATGCGGCTGATGACGTCATCGGCAGAAATTATAACTTTTAATATCTCATTAAAGGAAAGCTGCACAAACGTTGCACTAACGAAAAGCCCACTTTGGATTGTTTTGGAGCAAGATGGGGTGACGTGACGTCATCGGCCAAAATTATAACTTTTAAACTTTTAATATCTCGAAGACGAAAGTTGCACAAACGGAGCACAAACGAACTAGCCCACAGTTTGTTTTGGAGCAAGATGGGGGGATGGTGAACTCTGGATGACCTAAGAAATAATTTTTAATATCTCAGAAACCAAAGCTGCACAAACGGAGCACTAATGATTCAGACTATTAGCTGGATGGGTGTCAGCTTCACACAGCTTCAAATATCAGGTGTACATTTTAGATTTATCACGTTACAGTGACAGCTAACAGCAATGCTAGCCATAGTTAGCGAGGAGCTGTTTTAGTTGCTGCATAATGTATTATACTATCACAAGATGTTACTAATAACAGTAAAAAATGATTGATTATAGCGAATCAAAACCGTCTTTTTTAGGTTTTTTTTTTATCTTTATCTCGAAACTATGGGGAAGTTTGAAAACTGACCTTAAAATGCTTCTTGAATTTTACTGTTTGGAAAATGTGCTGCATTTGCTGCAAATAAATAAATTTTTATTTTATTTTGAAAAATTAAATGTAATTATTTTATTTGGATTTTAAAATTACTAATATTGCATTAAAAAAACTAAAGTGGTGAAATTAAAAACCTCCTTTGTCCGATTAATCGTCAAAATAACGAATATTTATATTCCTTCTGTCCAATATTCAGAAACGCATCATAACCCGGCAGGTGAAGCTGCAACACCCATCCTGTCCTCACGGGGGCGCTGCAGCCTCACATTTGTCAGAATAGGAAGTACAGTTTTCTGTAACCGTGAATTGAAAGTACGCCATAAATATGGCGCCAAAATAGTTTTCAAGCAGATGATGAGATCGGATTTTCTCCTGCCTTCCTCTCTGTGTTGTTGTCGATCTTTTGAATATTTTTAAAAATCTTTTCTCTGCTGTCTGCAGCTCCAGACGCGCCTGTGCTTATATTTGTTGCAGCGCGGTGTTGCAGGCATTCACCGGCCGGAGGAGCGGCTGGAGACGAGCTCAGGTCTGGGTTTTATTTCTCAACCAGCACCGTTGCCTTACTGGCGTGCGGTGTTTTTTCTGACTCATCCTGTGGAAATATATCCCCGTTTTTTATTTTTTTGGTTCAGCCTCCCTCCTTCCTCTGCTTCCCCAGCCTCCTCCTCCTCCTCCCGCTGGCTCCGAAGGAGGAAAACAGCCGGATAGGGACTCATCCACGTTTCGGCTGCTGTTTTTATTTAGATTTTTTTAATTTAAATGTTATTTTTTGCAGAATGCGACATGCTTTCCATGTTGCGCGCATCTCGGAGCCTGGCACGCCGGCGGTAGCGCTGCGTTTGGCTTCCTACTGACTGCTCGCCACTTTTCTCTCCGGGTTTGTGTCCAGGACGGGATTTTACACATTTTGGATTCGGACTCCTGTCTTTGACGCGCTGTCAACACGGGGAGGGGAGGCGGGGAGAAGAGGGACAGTGCTGTCACCCTGCGTGGTTTAAGTGTCCGGTGTGTGTGTGTGTGTGTGTGTGAGGGGATGTTTAGCAGCACCAACCCTCTGCTGGTAAACTACATGTGCCTGCTCCAGATGATCTCCTAAATCTGATCTAATCCAGGACTGAGGACGTCTGTGAATCCAGAGCTGACTCCTACCAAGGTACGGAAAGCATTTATTTATTCACGCCTTTAAAATGGATGCGAGTTGCGTTCAGGGCTCCCGTGCTGCGTTCAGGACCTCTGAAGTCCACTTCGCTGCGCTCTGGCAGCGCTAGGCCGGCGGCTGTCTGCGCACTTTGGCAGGTTTTGGAAGCGGAAATGCATTTTATCGGAGGCTTTGCGGGAAAATGAGACGAGGAGTCCAGCAGGCAGGTAGACTTGACCGCTGCTGTCCCGGTTGTTTTCATTTCACAGTCGCTGCAGCGCGGAATGTGCGTTTGAAACGAGCCACGCATGTCTAGACTCATGCACGCATGATGAAAGTTGCGTGGAGAGAACCAGCAGGAGGAGGAAGAGGAGGAGGAAGAGGAGGCAGCTGAACGTTTTGCAGCAGCAGAGGGATGTGCCTGCTCTTTTTTTTATCTCATTCCTGGGGGAATCTAGCAAATATTCAGCGGGGAACGGCGGTGTGTGGCGCTTAGGGAGGCTGAGCACGCAAAGCTCACGCAGGCACACGTCAAGAAATTAGAGCAACTCATCTCCTCTTCCTCCATCAGCCTCCTCCTCCTCCTCCTCCTCCTCCTGCTGCTGCTGCTGCGTGCTGTGCAGCTACGGTTGGCTCAGGGAGAGGGGGGAGTGGCTGTTGTTTACCTCCAGTCAGAGCTGGATCAGTGTGTGTGTGTGTGTGTGTGTGTGTGTGTGTGTGTGTGTGTGTGTGTGTGTGTGTCATCTGCTGCCTTAAAATCCTTGAAAATGATTGAAATTAATTTTCTTCAAGGTTTGGAAAGTGCTTGATTTCTGTTGTGCATAAGAGGAAGCAAATGCATTTTATTTAATACTTTTTTACTTAATACGTGGTAAAATATGCATTTTTTATTTTTTATGTCTCAAAGCAATAACCAAATGAAAACTGACCAAACTTCTCTTGCTTTAGGTTAGTCATCACTATCAGAATTAAATATCTTTAATATTTTGTCATATAGGGTAATATTTGTATTTTATTTGTGGGGCTGGAAAAGTTTGAAAACATATTTTGAAAATGTTTGAACTTCATTTATCGGTGCACCGATTCCAGTTTTTAGGCCGATCTCCGATTACTGACCTTTAAAAAGCCGGACCTGTTCTGGCCGATACCCATTTATTTAGTCTGAAATGTTGCTACATGTCGCTGCGTTGTCACCTGCAGGGTTGTGTTGTAACTACTTACATTTAACCAATTAGATTTACTTTAACTTTTATGAAAACAATTACTTAAAAATTTACTTTTTTTTTTACTGTGTTGTACTTTTTGCTTTTACTTGAGTAATTTTATTATTACGTGTTTTTACTTGAGTAAAATCTCTGGATTTTCTTCCCACTTCATGAAAACAAACATGTTTGAACTCAAACCTGCAGTTTCTGTTAGTTTCTGAAGGTTTTTAGTGAAAGAAACTGATTTGGAAACATTTTGTTATTTTTTGTTACTTGTCATTAAGGAGCAAAATTATTGTCATTTTGGTTTCTAAAAACCAAAATTTCCACTTTACATTTTGGTCCGTCTGATGACGACATCTTGATCAATTTTTAACTTTTGTACTTTTGAGTAATTTCTTGGACGTGTCCTTTTTACTGGAGCGTTGTTTTGAGTACTCTCCCCTCTGATTGGTCACCTGCTCATCAGTTCTCACCTGGAGGCAGAGCTGGAATCATGCTGGGGGCTGTTTCATTCTCCCAATCGTGGCAGCAGAACCTCTTCATGCAGCTCACACACACACACACACACACACAGACACACACACACACACACACACACACACACACACACACACACACACACTCTGAAGGCAGCTGCAGTGTGTGTGTCTCTCCTCCTGCTCAAACTGATTCCCGGTGTTTGGGATTCGTTTGTATCTCCGTCTTTGTGGCTCTACTTTCTCTTCCTTTCTGCCCGTTTCTACTTTGCGTCCGTCACCGTGCCAACCAGCCGTCCGTATCCCAAACAGCCGTAGGGTGACGCTCATCGTCCAACTTCCTGTGAAAGCCTCTCTAGCCCGACATGTGCAGGTGTAGCATCATGTGTTTCCCGTGCCTTTAGTCGCTGAGCTCTGATTGGTTGGAGAAGGGGGTAAGGACCCCCACGTGATGCACTGGATCACATTAGCGGCTACGCTAACAGGAGGAGGAGGAGGAGGGATGGTGCTCATGAATGGAGGTCTGACGTCATGTAGCCTGAATCCCCTTCTGACACACACACACACACACACACACACACACACACACACACACACACACACACGTATGTGTCGACATGGATTCAGACGGCTGCAGGCGGATTCAGAGATGTGTTGTGTCATGTGAGACGGGAACAAATGAAACGGAGGGATTTGGTGTGTGTTGCTGTATCTGAGGATGTTATCTGCTACAGGCTTTTTTATCGGAGTGTGGATGTTGACACTGACTGAAGCTGCAGTTTGTCATTTTCATAAATATGTTTATTTTTTACACATTTGTTAAAACTGTCTCCATGTTGTGATAGTTTTTTATGAGACATCTGTGAAAAGATCGATGTTTTCTACGTCCTTCCTGAGCTGCTGTTTGACTGAAGAAATGCACCAAGAACAACCAAATAGAGCCAGGAGGCGGGGCTTAGCGCTGTCAATCATTCTCGTGTACTTGCTGCTAAATGTGCTAATGGCGTTACTGTTACAGGAAAACAGATTAATTGCTGTCATCTGTGACTATGCTAACTAGCTTTAGCATTTTCAACATGCTGCAGTATAGAGATTGATAGGCCTGTTGCAATAAATCAGTAAATTGCATGATAAATTAAAAGGAGCTCATTAATTTCCATGATTTATTATTTTTCTCTTTCTGGATGATGAAAGTTTTCAGTTTGGTGTTTTGGCCACCGATCATAATCGGCCGATTTCTGTGAAAAAGTGTATGATCGGTGACCTAAAAAGTACATTTTACATACGTATTAAAACTTTCGCTGTCCTGAGACAGATAATCTCTAAAAAATAATGGATCTCCTCCCTGCTCTGCATAATTACTCTGCTCAGTCAGAAACAGCCACTCAGAGCTAGCAGTAATCAGCTAGCCGCCATGCTAACAGGAAGTTTTCATTCAGTAACTCTGGATTGTTTATTGTAATGGATCCTGTATTTGCCTTTGAATGTTAAGTTTTATACTTGAATCTTTTGGCAATGTTGAGAGGTTTTATTTTGGCTCTTTGCATAATTTAGCCTCTTCAGAGCCTCCATATGTTATCAGTCTGTTAAAGATAGTTTTACTGATAGCAGGACAATTTGCACAATGTCTGTTTAGTTTAGTTTTCTTCTTCAAAAAGTTATTAAAAACAAGTTTTGTCTAAATTAAGGTGAAATCATGGTTCCTTTTTCCACATAATGTAACCGGTAGCGTTTACGATAAAATAATAATTATGTGATCGGTATCGGTGATCGGCCCTCATGGGTGATCGGTATCGGCAGGAAAAAACCTGATCGGCACATCTCTAATAATTAACCATAATAACATGTCATTATTTATATAAAGACCACACCATGAAGCTGATGTTAAAATTGGTCCGGATACATAAAAAATGTTTCAAGTTCTTCAAAAAATATTTATAAATATTGATAGCAGGCTGTCATGTAACACATTTTGCTGGATGATAAATTGTCCCAGACGTTATTGCAATATAATGTAATATTGTTAATTCTTAAAGATCAATAAACTTTAAATTTCATGATCATCTAACACTGGAACTGGGAGACATTTTAAATATCCAGACTGAAGACTTTTATCATCCAGGGTTTGATAGAAAGAAGAAAATGGAAATTATTGAGCTTGTTTTAACTTATCCTGTGATTTATTGATTTGTTGCTTAGTTGGTAAAGATGATAAACATGATTTTATTTGTATTCTTTATACAGAGTTACAACTTAAAAAGCTAAATATCCTCTGATCATTTGCTGTTTTTTAGATCAACAAGCTACAAACCAACCAGGAGAGAAAACACACAATGCACAGCACGATGCTGTATGATTAATACAACACCCTCCTGACAAACACTTTATCAGCAAAAAAATACAATAAAAATGGCTTATGACTTTTGCACAGAGCAACACAGAGCTGGATGTATTTAATTGTAACGATGGTGCAGAGAACGCTGAGGCGATGTGTTCGTTGATGACCCTGCTGAGCCCTGTAGCCTCATTAGCCTGTGTTAGCTTATGTTAGCTAACACAGGCTAACACACAGAAACACACGTGTGTTAGCCTGTGTTAGCTTGTGTTAGCTAACACAGAAACACTATTAGCTAACACAGGCTAACACACAGAAACACACATGTGTTAGCCTGTGTTAGCTAACACAGGCTAACACACAGAAACACACGTGTGTTAGCTTGTGTTAGCTAACACAGAAACACTATTAGCTAACCTAATGGCAGTCTATTAGATGGCAGATTAGTTAACTTAAAACTGATGCTCCACTGATGATCTGTTGGCGTGTTGGTCGCCTTATTTTATTGATTTTTTTTTTTTATTAACTGAAGCACACCAAATTGTGCAGCACATCTACATTTGAAGGTTGTCAAAGTCAAGCTAGCATAATCAGTTATGCTAGCTTGACTTTGACAAGCTAGCATAACTAGCTTGTCAAAGCTTCTCTCTCCCTCGCAATTTTTTTTAGATTCAAACTTTTCCTGACCTTGTTATCAGTCAGGAAAACCGACTGTTTTGTTTTATTGGTGTTGGCAATTAGCAAAGCTCTACGTGGTTTTTTTCTTTAATAAACCAGGCGTACGTTAAAGATTAGCTGTTATGTCGATAACTTGACGGCTAAACCCAATGCTAGTTATTGTTAGCGATCAGTTTTTTTTCTTGCGCTCATGTCGTCACGTTGCAACGTGTTTATAGATGTTACAGATAACTGTATTATGAGCCAGATAACAGCATAAAGTGGTGGTACATTTTGCCCATCATTAGCCACTGCTTTTCAAAACAGACACTAAATGGACTCTGCTTTCAAATTAGATGGGACTTATTCTGATCACATTTTCTTTAAATACGGATTAATGTTTTAACTGCTTTTCTGATGTGCGAGTTTGTCAGACAGGATTTATATTTATAGCAACCAGCCTTCTCCTAGTGTTCATAGCTGGTACTGCAGGTGAAAACATCTTGTTTTGTTTTGTCATGATGCATTCAGAGCTTTTTATCTGTGGTGAACACAGTGCTGCCTCTGAGTCATGGTGTCTCCTCATGCATAAGGATAAAAATAAAACCCGTGTGCCGCAACTATTAACATTTTATTACACACTTTAGTACTTTCCCCCGTTTCCTTCCTGATGTTCAGGTCTGTCTATATTTGTCTCTGCGTGCCATCGCCAGCGTTTCTAATCGGATGTTAAAGTCTGAGGATGTAAACACATGGATGGCAGATGCTTCGCTTTGGGAATATGGATGTTTGACGAGAAGCAGCAAAATGTCCAACCTTCCTCTGCTGCTTTTTATTCAGGTTTTTATCATTTACTTTGCTTAGATGCAAAACATCTAATAAATTCAAAAAGTGAAACTCAGACAAAAGGATAATCAAGGAATCAAATGAAAACAATTGGCACATTCTGCTGTTTTTTATTAATATTTAAAACAAATTTAAATCCTAAAGAAATACAAATAATAATTGTTTTAAGTATGTAAACATTCTAGTGTCTGAAATCCAACATAGTGTTCTTTTAGTGTACACTTGATTGATTATCCCAGAATGTATTGCGATACCAATATTGGTGTTTTCATCTAATATAATAATAATAATGACATAATAATAATAATAATAATAATAATAATAATAATAATAATAATAATAATGCAAGAATCCAATAAACTGGAAGACATTTTAAATATCCAAGAAAAATGAACGAAACAAGAAATAATATAAATTATAAAGTTTCTGCAAACAAGATTATTCTCCCAGAGAAGGTTTAGTTGAGACCAAAAACCAGAGAGAAACGATAAATCCTGCAAATGGAAACTATTGATTTAATTTACCACCTGATCAAGTGATTTATAGTGGCGGCCATTTTCCTTTCCTCCAGTTCAAACCTTTTCACCAAGTTAGAGAGAAAATCCATCCTGGACCTGGAGCGTCGCTGACGGCTGTGAGAGACGCTACCTGCTACCTGCTCCTTGTTTGTTTCTTTCTGTTTGTTTGTTTGTTTGTTTGTTTCCTTCTTTCTTTCTTTGTTTGTTTGTTTCTTTGTTTGTTTGTTTGTTTGTTTCTTTCTCTCTCTTCTTTCCTCCTTCCTTCCCTCCCTTTCTTTCTTTCCTTCCTTGTTTCCTTCCATCCCTTTCCTTCCTTCCTTCCTTCCTTCCTTCCTTCCTTCCTTCCTTCCTTCCTTCCTTCCTTCCTTCCTTCTCTCCCTCTCTCCCATACGGGTTGATGGGAACGGTGGCGTTGATATCAGCATCAGATTGACTCATGGCTCTTCTTCCAGTTAGTCATGAGACAGCGGTGTGTGTGTGTGTGTGTGTGTTTGAGTGTGTGTGTGTGTGTTGGGGTGTGTGTGATCATGCGCGAAGCTTTAAAGCTGGAATGTTATGGATCTTTGGGTTTTGACTGGACCAGTTGGTTATGATTGTTATAAAATTGATTTGTGTTTGTTGGAGCTTCATTTGTCTCCAACAGGGGTGTCCAAAGTGCGGCTCGGGGGCCATTTGTGGCCCTTTTTGTGGACTAATTTTTGTCCACTGCACCAACTTCAATTAAAAATGATACAAAGTTTTATAACTTTGCTTTAAGAAAAGGTAAAACCATGTCAACCAACCAAATCAACTTTTATTCTTCCTGTTTTCTCTACTGAAATAAATTTATTCAAACCCAAAGGAAACTGAAAACTAGATGCTTTTCTTTAATGTAGCTTCATTGTACCAAAGCTGCAATTGTGGACAAGAAAAGGAGTAAAATTTCTACCAAAAAACTCTTTGGAAGAATTTTGAAACTTTCCACAATTTCCAAAAGTTCAAAGTTTTTGACTTCTGAAACTCAAACATTTCCAAGTTTTTCCTAGAAAATTTCTGAGGTTATTCACTAAATTTCTAAGTTTTTTGGATGAAAATTTAACCCGCCTTTTTGCAGCGCCCCAATACGCCGTTGTTAAAATCGTTTCCCACTTTTTAAATATCTCTTTCCAAAATTTTTTTTTTTTTTCTATTTTAATTGCTTGGTTCGAGGTTGCTAGCGTTAGCGGCTAGTGGGCTAGTTACTGTCCACACCAATAACTTGTGTCAGTGGAGAAATCCTCCAAACACTAAAATCTGGCACTTCTTCAGTTTTGTTTCCATTTGGTGAAGGAAGGAGATGTGCTCAGTGTCGTCTTCACTGGTTTTTGTGTCGTTTCCTTTAGCAGTTGTCGGTGCAGCGCCCCCACAGGCGAGGAGAGGAACAGGCTTTTTAATTAGCGCAGCGAGGAAACGAACCAGCTGAAAATGTAAAAGATGTTTTTGGCCCCAAATCAAACCGCGTCTTCCGGACCGTCAGGTTTTGTGTCTGAAGGATTGATTTGTGTTTCAGCTCAGGGAGTGAAGTGCGACTGGTGGAGGCGTCTTCATCGACATCTGTTGGATTAAAGCAAATAAAACGACATCTGAGGCTTCATGTGCTGCGACAGTCTGCTGCGCGGAGCTGTGAAGCAGACTGTGTGCAAACACCAGTTCATAATTACTTTTACAAAACTGAAAAGTGAGCAGAGATGACCAGCAGGGGTCACTGGGGTCAGTGCAGCGCCACAATAGCAGGTTATTGTCGTCCACCGAATGATAAACATTTTTTTTAGTGATTTCCACTGAAAACAAACAAATTCATCATGGCATGAAATGTGAAAACATCCTTACTCTAACCTTTGATTGGACATTTTTATTTGGTAGATTTGTAGATTTCCATGCCCGGTTTTCCTCAGTCGTCCAGAAAAATGATCCATTTCTTCAAGTTTCAAGTCAAAAATGACGATTCATCCTCATTTATTCTCAAATGTTCTGTTTTCTTTAGTTATTCGTGGAAAATTCAGGGATTTTTCCCTCAAGCCAATCAGAAATGCATGAAATGCAGCTTAGGAAGCTTTGGCCGTTGGGGCCTAAGAGGTCGCGACCTTCCGTTTGAGGAAATGAAACCACAAACCTTCAGTGTCCAAAAGTTCAACGTTGGACCATTTTCTGGCCAAATTTGGGTTTTGTGTTTCTAGAACAGAACCACAACTTGCAGGTCAATCACAGATCTTGTTCGGTTCGCCTCTTGGCGGCCATCTTGGTTCCGTCTTGTCGTCTTTTTGCAGTTTTTCTTTGCAGTTCCTCTCATGTTTGATATTTTTCCAGTTACTATCTTAGTTGAGTAAAAATATGTTGAAGTATTTACACTCTTCTGTTTGCATTGCTGTGGGCTTCTTTTTGTATCCTTTTCCTGACTGATACCTTTCCATCTTTCAGTCTTTCGTAACATGTCTGCTAACGACAGCTGCAGCTAAATGATGGCAGTAGGTGAATGTCAGTGATATCTGAATGGAGAATCCAGATTTATTAATCATATTCACTTATACAAGCAGATTATTGGAGCTTTTAAATATTTTACATTTTTCCCTCCAATAGTCGAGTTTGTTTGAAACGTTTTCATTATAAACCATGAAACTCAATTGTACTGCGATAATAACAATATTCAGCTGGACATTTTAAACAGCCAGATGTTTGGATTTTAGTTTCACTGATTTTTATATTTCACCAAAAAAAAAAATCAAAAATCTCAACCAGCGATTTTTCATTTTGTTTCCTTTGAGTTACATAATCTACAAAACGGTGTGGAGCCGCTTCTCAGATGTCAGTGTGTTGAATAATGTCGGCCTGTTTTCATTCATTCATTCATTCATTCATTCACAGAAATGTGAGCTTTTATCTTTAGAAGTGAGTGGGCTGCACACCCACTGATGACGATGCTTGATGTGACTCAAATGTGCTTTTTGGTTTTTGTTCCTGTTGGCAACCATGTTAGTGTGTGTGTGTGTGTGTGTGTGTGTGTGTGTGTGTGTGTGTGTGTTTCTCTATGTGTGTGTTTCTCTGTGTGTGTGTTTCTCTGTGTGTGTGTGTTTCTCTGTGTGTGTGTGTGTGTTTCTCTGTGTGTGTGTGTGTGTGTGTGTGTGTTTCTCTGTGTGTGTGTTTCTCTGTGTGTGTGTTTCTCTGTGTGTGTGTGTTTCTCTGTGTGTGTTTGTTTCTCTGTGTGTGTGTGTTTCTCTGTGTGTGTGTGTTTCTCTGTGTGTGTGTGTTGTTTCTCTGTGTGTGTGTGTGTTTCTCTGTGTGTGTGTGTGTGTGTGTTTCTCTGTGTGTGTGTGTGTGTGTGTTTCTCTGTGTGTGTGTGTGTGTTTCTCTGTGTGTGTGTGTTTCTCTGTGTGTGTGTGTTTCTCTGTGTGTGTGTGTTGTTTCTCTGTGTGTGTGTGTGTGTTGTTTCTCTGTGTGTGTGTGTGTTGTTTCTGTGTGTGTGTGTGTTTTTCTCTGTGTGTGTGTGTGTTTGTGTGTGTGTATTTATTTCTCTGTGTGTGTGCGTGTGTGTGTGTATTTGTTTCTCTGTGTGTGTGTGTGTGTGTGTGTGTGTTTCTCTGTGTGTGTGTGTTTCTCTGTGTGTGTGTGTTGTTTCTCTGTGTGTGTGTGTGTGTTTCTCTGTGTGTGTGTGTGTGTTGTTTCTCTGTGTGTGTGTGTGTTGTTTCTGTGTGTGTGTGTGTTTTTCTCTGTGTGTGTGTTTGTGTGTATTTATTTCTCTGTGTGTGTGTGTGTGTGTGTGTGTGTTTCTCTGTGTGTGTGTGTGTTTCTCTGTGTGTGTGTGTGCGTTTCTGTGTGTGTTTTTCTGTGTGTGTGTGCGTTTCTGTGTGTGTGTGTGTGTGTGTGTGTGTGTGCGCGTTTTGCTTGATGTTGAGGTAAACACCTGACACCCGTCACACACTTTCACACACTCCCACCCTGACATTTCGATTCGTTCCCAGCCGTTGCCCACGCCGTCATGTCGTCCATATTTCCGCCCGTCTTTTTGTTTTTTCTTTCCTTTTATCTTTTAATTTTGGGTCATTTCTTCGCCTGCTCATTCAGATGTTTTTAAAATCTTTATTAATCACAAAATATTGATTTATAACCAGGATTTATTCACAATTTGCTGTTGATGTCGAAGTTAATAAGTCTGGATATGATGAAAGAAAATAGATTTCAAAATAAGATGACCCACACTGCCTCACTTAATGCATGTAGAGCTGAATCGATTAATCGTGATGAATCGATTAATCGTGATGAATCGATTAATCGTGATGAATCGATTATTCAAATAATCGATGTTGCATGGAAAACGCTGAAGATGGTTTAAAACTCTTTCCTTTGTTTTAATCATTTAGGATTAATAACAAACACTTCCCACATCCACATGTGAAAATCATTTCTGCTCAACATCAGTGCAGCAGAGCCGATCTGTTGATCATTTTTGGGATTAACTGATTAATAATTGGTTAGCAAAAGGTAAAAAATATTTTTTTAATTACAGAATTTGAACCAGTTGAACAATTTTTAACAATTAATCACTAAACTAGCTGACAGTCATTTCAATAATCAATTAATCGCGATTAATCATTTCGGTCACTCACTCTAATATTGCAACAATGAAACATTTGCGATATATCGTTGAAGAATCGATATTCTGTGTTGGTGTTTTTCACTCGGCACAGTGATTACAGTAAAAAGCATAAAAAGGTTTTTCTGGTTTGATTTGCCTCCGGACTCAAACTTCTCCCTCCCTGAGCTGCAGACACACAGAGACGCTGTGCAGCCGTTCAGATTCCTCATCGGGCGGACTGACCACGTCATCACGCGGCGCCGCCGCCGCCTCGGTCGGCTGCCGGCTTTATTTCATAGATGAAAACAAACGTGTAGTTCTGCCCCAGTTCCAGTTCATCTCAGGTTTCTAGGCTGCAGCTAATGGAGCCGTCAGCTTTTCCTGACAGCCGGAGTCGAGTTTTCTCCCGGTTTCTGCAGCTACTGACTCTTAATAATAGATGTGCGTCTTTAAGCGGCGCGCCAAGACGAGAGCAGCTTTTCCTCTGCAGCAGCATCTGCAAGGACGGACGGACGGACGGACAGGATGGATGGATGGACAGAGAGACGGACGGATGGACAGACGGACGGACGGAGAGACAAATGGGATTCAGCAAGTCAGACGGATCTGGAAGCCTGTGGAAAAACTCCAGGGAATCTCCTATTTATAATAGAGCAGGGATGTCCAAAGTGAGGCTCGGGGGCCTTTTCTGGCCGTTTGACTGATTTTGTGCGGCCCCCAACTGTAATTCAAAAATAACACATTTTTGGACCGTAGATGCAGATGGAGATTTTTAATTTGTAATCGGGGTAAAAATTATTACCAACATAATGTACTTAAAAAGAAAAATGTAAAGCAGAAGCAGGAGTTTGCTGCCCAGAGGAGACGCTTCGATTATTGGGTTAATTGGATGATGTGCACTTCTGTGCAGATGATGAATTAAAATACATTTTTGAACGGCAGAGGTTTAGTCTTGACTGCAGCTGACTGTGATTAGGAAGACAAACCCTCAGTTGGATTTTATTTCCCGCTTGCCAAATCAGCAGAAGTGAAATGTTGCCGGGTGAGAATGAGCTGCTGTAAAGCGTCTGGCAGGAGCGAACACCCGGAAACTGTCGTGTGTCGGTGCCAGCTGCTCTCACCTGACTTTCCCTGCGACGCTCGCTGCTGCTGCTGCTGCTGCAGCTGCTGCTGCTGCTGCTGCTGCAGCTGATCCACTTCGCCAGCCTGTGAAACGACTGACTCAGGGTTTCTTATCCTCATGCTCCGCGTTTCCATGCGTGATCCGTTGCGTGTTTAAGACGTCCCCCCTCTAAGCGCTCCGGCAGACATGGGACTCTCGACGGAGTCGGGCAATTAATTAGCTCCCCAGGCGATTGGCTTTCCCAGCATGCATCCTGCAGCCGTCTCACTGCGAGCGGCGCTGCTTCCTCAAAGCTGCGCACAGAAAATGTTTCGATTCATTTCAGAGCCCAGACGAGTCGGGATGCTGTTTGGTGGCTGTCTGGATTTTATGCAACGCAAGTTTAATCTGCGTAGATTAGCCGAGTAGTTGGAAATTAAATAATTCCACTGGATTTCGGTAATCTGAGCTAGATTACATTACGTCAGATGAAGTTGAAGCGGCTTCTGTTGGTAAAGTTCGACGCCCTGAACTGAAACTTTGGTGGATTTTGTTTCACTGCTGTTGATGATCCGTTGCAAGTACAGTTTATTTTTGATGTTTTTATTTTTGCCAGTTTAGTTACTCATAGTTCAGCCATTCAAACAGGGTGGAAAACTTTTAAAACTATAATGGAAGCATTTCTTTCATGATTGAAGCTTTTTCTGTAAAACTGTCTTGAGGCGTTTTGTGTTATTTTTGTGCAAACTAAGAATCTTATGTTTATAAAAGAAAATCTCCCTTTTAGAGGTTTGTTATAGTACGGGCATTTAGGGCGATTAATTGATTAATCAGTGATTAATCGATTGTTGAAATAATAGTTATCTCAGTTAAAAAAGTCCATTTGCTAAAATTACAACATAGTCAGAGCAGTAGTTAAAACTACAAAATGTCCTCAATAGCAAAATAGAAAATCCTCTTTTTGTAAAATTATTTACATAAATATAATTATTTTCCTCATTTTGTCAGCTATGTCAGTTCTGTTCAATTAATATAAAAAATATTCCGTCTGGTGTTTTGGTCTCACTTAAACAGTTTTCTTTACAGAGATTTCATAATTTGTTTGTTTTGTTTGTTTATCCTGGATATTTAAAATGTCTCCCAGCTCCAGAGTTAAATGTTCATCAGAATTTAAAGTTTATTGATGTTTTAGAATCGGTTCTTATATTATTATTATTATTAGGGCTGTTGTAAACGATTATTTTAGTAATCGAGTAATCTATAGATTTTTCTTACGATTAATCGAGTAATCGGATAAAAACAATTATGAAATAAAATATTGGTGAATCTTCCATAACACCAGTGTTACTATCGGATATCAACATCAGTCTATTTTTTCCACCTTTGAGCTTCCCTACCAGTTACTGTTTTGTAGACCGGGGGAGCAACACGGGATATTTACGGCTCCTCCGTTCAGAAACTCATCTACCAGCCATGTTCCGCCTCCCGTTTGTTCAGACCGGGATGATATAAGTTTATTGTGCGGTTCGTCCGTAAAGCTGCTCTTACCCTGTAAGCATCAACCCTCAGCCGCCCGCCGTGTTCAGTCTCTCCGCTCACCTGTAGAAATCCTCCTCAGCTTCTTCCCGCCGTTCAACCAGCAGCTCCGGAGCAGAAAGGCTGCCGGACTCCCGGCATCGCGCCGGTCATTTTAAGGATGTTTATTGGTCCCACAAAAACGATGGAAACCCGGAATTATCACCAATCAGTAAAATCCCCGCGGGCCGAACTTGAAGATTGGGCGTTATGCCGCTAACACGTAGCTTCCGTCAACAACTCAGAGGCGGAAGTCAGAGCTCCGCGCAACGCAAATAATGTTCCGACTGAAACACGGTGCGCTAAATGATAAAACATAAATTAACGAAGCTTCGAGGCAGGAACATTTTCCTCGAGGAATTTTAATAATCGAGGTTCTCGAATCACTCGAGGAATCGTTTCAGCCCTACTTATTATTATTATTATTATTATTATTTCATTTCAGTTATATTACTGGAAAATTGTCTCAAAACAACAATATTATCGTTTATCACGATAAATTCTCTGACAATTTATCACTGAGGTCGAACTTTATGCTCAATTTGGTGTGGAAAACAGAATTTGTTAAATTACTGCTTTCAGGGAGTTTCTGTCATTTTAAACCAAAAAAAGAAAAAATCAAATCTAATTACAGAAAGTTGTAGTTTGGGAAATGCTTCCAGTAAGGTGAACTGATTTTATTTTTGTTTTTTCCTGCACTTTTCCTTCTCTTCTGTTGGAAAGTTTCACTAAATCAATGCAAGTTTTTCTCTGGTCATTTAAGTTGTCAGTTCAGTCGAGCGTTTTTGTTTTCTGCCTCGTTTTTCAGCAGCATTTGCCTCCTAACAGTTCATGACACTGAGAAACAGGAAAAAACTGGAGTTTCCTCCAAAGTAGAGACATCTTTCCAAGTGTTTAAATCAGGCTCAAACGATTAATCAGATTAATCGTCGTCAATCGATTATTGAAGTAATCGTCAATGAATGTAGTGGCTGATTAATCGTTAATTTGAGTACACATAAAAAGTCTGTTTGCTGAAAAATCAACATGTTCAGGTCAATAATTAAGCCAGAATATAAACATTTTGAGATGAAACTTTTGTCTGTAAACACATTTTGCTCAAAACTCCTGAAGTAGCTTCATTACAGGATAGCCATGTTATTTCAGTTTATGCTATGAAGTGTTAATTTTCTTCTTTAAAAAATTAGTTTATTTGTTGAGCATAAAGAGGCTTAAGTAGTTCCGTAACAAATCTCTTTTTTACCCGATTAATCGTCAGAAGACTCGATAGAATAATTGCAGCCCAAGTTTAAATTTTGTGATATTGAAAACAAAATAACTGAAAATCGTTTTATTATTTTTGAACAGATTTTTGTAGAGATTTCGTGCATCTTTTGGCTCCTGCTCTGGTCAGTTAGGCGGGTAAGGAATAAAGAAAGCAGAATGTGGCTCAAGTGGTTCGTTTTATAGCGTAGCAGGAAAAAATGAAGAAACCCTGAGAAGGATCAGAGAGTGACGCTCCTAAACGCTCCCGTCAGAGCCGGAGAGACGAGGAAGGGGCTGACGGACGTGGAAAACCGGAGAGAAAACGAGAGGCTGAGGAAGTCAATGATGTACTTAACCTTCCTCCGCAGACTCCCTGCGTCCCTCCTTGTTATTGTAAAGCGCAGGGGCTGGCGAGGTGAGGCAGAGGGAAGGGGATGAAAAGCTTCTCTGGAGCAGAAAGAGCAGAGGCAGGAAGGGAGAGCTGTGTATTTTTTTTGTCAGCATAAATGTCAGAGTGGTTAAGTGTGCGCGCGGCAGGCGGGGAGGCCGAGGAACAGGAAGAGTCCCATAGAAGAGGGAATTGCCCCATTTTACTGCCACATAAATCTGCCCTCTGCACACTAAACCGCCTCTTTTTGGGTTTCCTGCCTGGATGTGGAAGTTTGCTCAAAGCGAATTTCAGAATCGTTGCTGTTTCATTCGATGATTTCTTTTTTTATCCTTTTTTCTCACATGTTGCATGTTTTGTTTTTCCATTTGCGTCTGAGCTTCTTCTAAAGACAGACCGAGCGTTTTGAAACAAACACCTAAAACTGTAATGATCAGAACTGAGGACCCGAAATTTCAGTCAGACAAGATGTAAAAATCAGAAAATTCTTTATTGAAGACCAGGGTAAGGAGAGGCAAGGAACAGGAACCTCTGAGGACAGAGAAACAGGTTAGGGATGGTTCTAGGGAGGGGAGGCCAAAGGTAAAAAATAGAAAGAGGATCACTAACCT
Organism: Poecilia reticulata; assembly: GCF_904066995.2. Taxonomy (NCBI): domain Eukaryota; kingdom Metazoa; phylum Chordata; class Actinopteri; order Cyprinodontiformes; family Poeciliidae; genus Poecilia; species Poecilia reticulata. The sequence continues at coordinate 905,418 of NC_088843.1, read as the reverse complement.
TCCTTGTGTAGTGGGGAAAGAGAGGTCCAGGTAATACAGTGGTAGCGGCCCGTAGCACACCCAGGGATGGACAGAGCTTGGAGGGCAAGGGATGGGGGGCAGACAGATCAAGGCAACAAACTCTCAGAGGGTCAGACGAGGAGCAGTGGTCAGGGTGCGGAAAAAGGGTCAGACACTTGCAGGTAATATCAGGCAGACTGAATCCAAGGGCGAGGCAGGAGGCAGAAGTCAAAAGACAGAAACGGGGTCGAGACCAGAAGACAGAGGCCAGTGGAGGATCCGACGTGGGCAAGGCAAGGCAGGAAAATCCAAGGGACAAAAAAGAGTTCGAGGTCGTGGTCAGGTCAGGTCAGGAAGGAATGCTGGATGTCTACTCACTCTAAGGCTTTCAAAAATCTGGCACTGTCTGCCTGCCTGAGAGCTGAATATAACAGTTGGTGAGCAGGTGGAGGACATGAGCCTGATTGTGCTCCAGCGCAGCAGCATGCAGGTGAGCCAGATGAGCGGAGTAATGAGGAGAAGAGCATAGCAGGCAGACAGACCAGAAACATGACAAAAACAAAACTTCTGGCAAGAAGTTTCAAAAAAATGTAATTTATCGTTTTTCTTCAGTCTGCTGCTTTGGGCTCAACTAAACCTTTTTTTGAAGGACCGTTTTGTTTCCAGAGACTCCAGAATTCATTTATGTTGTTTGTTTATTTTGGATATTTAAAATGTCTTCCAGTTTGTTGATCTCATGTGTTTTTGCATTATCACCATTATGTGACAGGAAAAAGTTCTCAAAACAGCAACATTATTGTTGCAATAAATTCTTTCACTCAGCAAAATGTTTTATCATGACAGGTTCAGTCCAGACTTGCCATCAGGAAACCACTTGCTGCGTTCTTGTTGGTTGTGCAGGGTGCTCCACTAATGCTTTTCAAAGATGTATGGCTGTATAATTTGTTGAGTTGTGGGCGTGGCCAGTAGCAGCAGCAGCTTGTCTGGATTCCCGTCTGATCAGTGAGCGGTTTTAGGGATCACTGGTCTGTGGATCCAAACCTGTTCACCTTTAATGTCTCCATGAAGCTGCAGGTGAAGGAGCTTTGCTGTTTTAGCTGCAGGTTGATTCACCTCTCAGGTTTTTATTTCTCAGATTTTCCAGTCCTGGTGAACTTTTTTCACTAATTTCCTTTTGGCTTCATGTATATTTATTTGCGTTCTTGCTTCGCTGCCCCTCAGACTTCATGGGCCAACGACGTTTTACCCCCTGAGTTGCACATTAACTTGGAGTGGGAAGCAGCTGAAGCTGACACACAGGTCTGCTGTGAGACGGAGCTGCTGCAGTGATTTTTGACAGATTGCAGATCGATCAGATCCTGACTGCGGGAGAAAAGATGCTCCTTCTGGTGAAATCCCTGTGGTTGATGCTGTAGAGGTCGTAGAAAAGGGCAGTGAATCCATCCTGGCTGCGCATCTTTAAAAAGTCTAAGAAAAACCTTAAAATGGATTAAATACATTAACAAAATACATCCTGAGGTATTAAATGTTGATATTGGGGAAAACTGAGGCTTGTATTTTCCATGTCGTTTTTGCGTTTTGTGGCTACTGGTAACTAGCTGCTAATAGCTGCTAACGCCAGCTAGCTGCTAACGCCAGCTGGCTGCTAACGCCAGCTGGCTGCTAACGCCAGCTACCTGCTAACGCCAGCTACCTGCTAACGCCAGCTACCTGCTAACGCCAGCTACCTGCTAACGCCAGCTGGCTGCTAACGCCAGCTGGCTGCTAACGCCAGCTAGCTGCTAACGCCAGCTGGCTGCTAACGCCAGCTGGCTGCTAACGCCAGCTGGCTGCTAACGCCAGCTGGCTGCTAACGCCAGCTGGCTGCTAACGCCAGCTACCTGCTAACGCCAGCTGGCTGCTAACGCCAGCTAGCTGCTAACGCCAGCTGGCTGCTAACGCCAGCTGGCTGCTAATGCCAGCTAGCTTTTTTACATCCATTATGAAAATGTATCACCAGTTGCCTGGATGATGTTCATCTTAAACATTGAGTCACTTCTGTTGATATAAATCACACATATGACTTAATTTGAACATTTCTGTCTTGATAAAGGTCTTAGATTTAATTCATAATGGTCTTAAAAAGTCTTACATTTCAGTTTGTTCAGCCTGCAGAAACCCCGACTCCTCTAAGAATCCATTACGTCTCTCTGTGTGAGGAATTCAGATTTCACCTCATTCTGTTTACCCATCGATTGATTGGTGCCCATTGACCCATTTCTGATATCCATAGTTTTACTTTTTAAATTCTCGATTTATTTTGATGTTTTCTGGTCGACGAGGTTCAGTATTTCTTGCAGATATAAAACTTTTTTCATATTGATTGACAGCAGATCTTGCTTTTAGAAATTAGACAAACATTTCTGGGAGAGGAGCCATCAGAAGGTATTGATCCGCCAATCAGAAATTAATTTACTGAAACTTCAACAAAGAGATTATTTTCAAATTTGAACTTCTTCGATACCTGAGAGAGAGAAGTGATGAGATCTAAAAGATAAGTAGTAATGTTATAAATACAGTCTTTCAGAATAACAACATATTCTAGGATTAGTTTAAGTCATTTAAATGTGGCTCCAGCTGCCGGTGGTTGCAGATCATTTAGTTTCTGTCATTCTCTCCTTCTCACCTGTAACATTTATTTTTATTCACAGCAGCTCTCTGTTCTCCGTCGGTCTTCGCTCGGCTGTTTCTCCTCCTTTCATTTCATTTTCCGTCTGCAGCCCCGGACAGAAACTCTTGCATCACGGTGAAACTCAGAACAAAAGCAGAACCATCAAAGCCTCTTTCTGAGGATAAACTGCGGCTGTTGTGGAAACTGAAAGTTGGATTTTACCTCCAAGTCGACGATAGAAAACAAAAACTTAACCATTAATCACCAAGTTTGACTCACAGGACTGAATTTAATCTGTTCGAACTGCAGCGCCGGTTTTCTGACGTCGTTCTTTCAAAACACTGAATGTTGTTTTATTAAATCATGCAGCTATGGGATGGAAATATTTCTGGCTTTTCCTGCAAGAGAACTTGGTTAATAAAACAGGATTATGATGTATTAAGTATCGCTTGATATTTTCTGTTTTTCTGCTCATTGTAATGAGTTTCTGTAGTATCTTTACTTCATGCCGGAGCATCAAATGGTTCGTAGGTTTTATATTTATTATTAAAATTAAAAGGACAGTTACTACAAATTAAAAGCTTTTTAGAAAACCTTCAAAGTTTTTTGCTTTCTCCTTTTATTTCTACTATTCAGTGACTTTGTTGCACCCAAAACTCAATAGTTTTTAAAGAAAGTTGTATTTTTCCAGACGTCGATCTGAAACCAAGTCTTTCATGAAGCAGCTGCTTTTGTTTCTTTTTTTTAATTCTGGGTTCGTTTGGTTTCACTAAACAGGATTAAAGTCGAAGAAAGAAGCGGAATAAACACACAAAAGCTTTGCTCAAGTAAGAGTAGAAATACTCCAGAATAAAACTATCAAGTAAAAGTGAAATACACCTAAAAATAAATGATCAAGAGTCTCGAACTGAGTGTTTCATGTTTCAGTGTGAATATGTGACGGCTCTCCTCTGGACGCTCTGACAGTCGCCGCTTTCTGTCGCCAGTTTTCATGGCGAACATCTTCTCACTCGTCATCCTCTCTCTCTCTCTCTCTTTCTCTCGCTCGCCCCGGTGCCGCCGCCGCCCCCCGCTGACAGATGGAGAGCGAAAAGAAGAGGAGGAAATACTCCACAAGCAGCAACGACTCCGACACCACTGACAGTAAGTGGAAGAAAGACGAAATGTGGATGTTTTTATCTGAGTTCAAGGCACAAGAATAAAAATTTTAAGGTTTTATTAGTTACAGACGCAAACATGAGTGTTTTTTAATCCTCATTTTAACCAACAAAAACTGGAGCATGATTAGGAAGTTGGATGAAAATGAGGATTTAAAATAAAAGTCAGACGTATGGGATGCATTTGGGCTCAGCTCCCTTTTATTTGTCAATTGGGATAAAAATAAAAAGGGGAATAATTTTTACTTGGGCTGAAATGATTAATCAGATTAAACACGATTAATCGATTACTGAAACAATCAACTAATTTAGTTATTGATTAATCGTTAACTGGAATATAGAGACTCAAAGAAAGTCCAATTGTTGAAAGAACAACATAATCAGTAGAGTAAATGAATAACATTTTGTATTTAAAATCACATTTTGCTACCTAATAATCAATCAATGAATCTACAAAGGATCATTTTATAAAAATGCTAATATTATTTTATATAATGCTAATATAAGATAAAATCAGTTTTTATGTTTAGTCAACATCCAGAAACAAAGTAATTCAGTTAACTTATTGATAATAAAGGTCAGATTTTACTGACCTGTTATTAATCAGATATATATCCAGATTAAATTGAATATTTATTTAATCAGTGTAGATAGTTTTAGTTTTTGGGGCGCGTGTTGCATCCGCCGCCAGGTGTTTGTTTTCTAAAACTGATTTATAATATCGATAAATCCAGTAGTTTTATTTTCCTGATGTTTCCAGATGTTTATATGTCCAGATGTCAGGATGTGGAGATTCGTTTGGTTTCAACGTGATCCATCAGTGAAGCAGCAGCTGCAACAATGTGTCAGAAACAAAATGTTTAGGGTCATTTCACTCTTGCTGATGTGCAAAATGTTTATTTGCTGTCAAAGATGGAGTTTTGAGACCTGCTGACAATTAAAACTGAGATTTCTGCAGAAGTTTAGAGAAAGAATGAAGCATTTTTAATGATTTGTGTCCAGAAGATGCAGAACTAAGAGGTAAGAGCAGAAATACGTCCATGTTTTTACTCAAAAATAACAAAATGTTATTCAAGTACTGAAAACATTTAATATTTAACAATTAAAGTATAGTATAAAGTATAGTGGACATTTTGGTATTTTAAGGACAAAACTGACAATAATTCATATAAGTGACATAAAATGTTTCAAATCTTCAGAAACTTTAACAGAAACTTTAACAGAAGCTGCAGGTTTGAGTTTCTGCTTAAAACATGTTTGTTTTTCATTCAAGTAAGACCAGAAATACTTCAGGATAAAAGTACTGAGTAAAGTAAAACATGCAGCATAGTAAAAGTACTGAAGTAACTGGAAGTAGCTCTTGTTCTGCTTGTGTCTGATCGTGGAGCCGTTTTCTTTCCTGCGGTCTCGGGTCTGTGCGGCGTTTTTGCAGCATCTTTAATGGGCCGTTTGTGCTGCTCTGCGTTTCCTCCTGACCTCTGCAGCTGCAGCTGCTCACTGGAGGTTATCAGGTTTCTAATTGAAGGATGCCCAGGATAATTTGGGCTTCTGGGTCTCTGAGTGCGGCTTCTAATTAACACGCAGCCATGATGGCAGGCTGGCCTGCATGTTGGGTTGTCTGGTCGCGCTGACGGAGTCGAGCAGCTGCCATGTGGGAGCCCAGCTACACTGCAAAAACACTAAATCGTACCTGGTATTTTTGTTCAGCTCGTATCGGAGGATGTGCACCACAAATCTGGAATAAAGTCCAGAAAATCAGCCGGGAGCCCCCCTACTTAGAGTTGATTTTGAAACATCATAAATGAAACATTAGTCAACAGTATGATGTGTAACGACGGGAAAATGTAATATTTCAATTGTTGACTATTTTTTTATGACTTTGTATTTTTGTTTTTATGATGTAAAGCTCTTTGAAATGTGCTATACAAATAAAATTTGATTGATTAATAGTTGAAAGAAGACAAAACTGACTTAAAAGTAACTTTTCAGTCAGATATATGAGCTTGTTTTTAGTCAGTAGAAGTAAATAAGGAGATTATTTCACTTATAAAACAGGAAAATGTCGTTATAAGTGAAATAATCTAGAGCTTTCTCATCAATATTAAATAATTATTTACTTAAATGAAGCTCTTATTTCTTATAAGTTTGTTTTGTTTTATTTCAAGTGAACTAAGATATTTGCTGTAGAAACTGAACCAGAACACTTGGTAAGATTGCGTGTTTTTACAGTGTAGTGATTCGCCCACATTCTGGTTCTGATGGTTTTCTGTCCATGTGACTCTGGACCACGTTGCTCTTTAACGCTGGACTTTGACTCCACCAGCAGGTGAAAGTCTGATGGCTCCTGCAGAGAATCTGCACGGCTGCAGGAGGAGAGCAGTTTGCTCCTCATTGTCGAGCTTCCTGTCTGTTTGGAGCGGGAACCAAACTCCCATCAGGAGATTTTGGTGCTCCAGCGTGGCGTTGGCGGCCGCTCCGGTTCTCTCCTGATGTGTGGCCTGACTGCTCCGGGTCGGTTCCAGGAACCTCCAGACAGGACAGGCTGAGCAGAGCCTAAAACCAAACGACCTCGTCACTCTGGCAACGTACCAGGCCGGTCGCTCTGGGCCGGCCGCTCTGGGCCGGTCGCTCCGTGTCGGTCGCTCCGTGTCGGTCGCTCCGTGTCGGTCGCTCCGTGTCAGTCGCTCCGGGCCGGTCGGTCCGGTCACTCTGGGCCGGTCGCTCCGGGCCGGTCGCTCCGGGCCGTTGGGTCCGGGTCGGTCGCTCATGGCCGGTCGCTCCGGGCCGGTCGCTCCGTGTCGGTCGCTCCGGGCCGGTCGCTCCGGGCCGTTGGGTCCGGGTCGGTCGCTCATGGCCGGTCGCTCCGGGCCGGTCGCTCCGTGTCGGTCGCTCCGTGTCGGTCGCTCCGTGTCAGTCGCTCCGGGCCGGTCGGTCCGGTCGCTCCGGGCCGGTCGCTCCGGGTCGGTCGCTCCGGGTCGGTCGCTCCGGGTCGGTCGCTCATAGCCGGTCGCTCCGGGCCGGTCACTCCGGGCCGTTGGGTCCGGGCCGGTCGCTCATGGCCGGTCGGTCCGGTCGCTCCGGGCCGTTGGGTCCGGGCCGGTCGCTCATGGCCGGTCGCTCCGGGCCGTTGGGTCCGGGTCGGTCGCTCATGGCCGGTCGCTCCGGGCCGTTGGGTCCGGGTCGGTCGCTCATGGCCGGTCGGTCCGGTCGCTCCGGGCCGTTGGGTCCGGGCCGGTCGCTCATGGCCGGTCGCTCCGGGCCGTTGGGTCCGGGTCGGTCGCTCATGGCCGGTCGCTCCGGGCCGTTGGGTCCGGGTCGGTCGCTCATGGCCGGTCGGTCCGGTCGCTCCGGGCCGTTGGGTCCGGGCCGGTCGCTCCGGGTCGGTCGCTCCGGGTCGGTCGCTCATGGCCGGTCGCTCCGGGCCGGTCACTCCGGGCCGTTGGGTCCGGGCCGGTCGCTCATGGCCGGTCGGTCCGGTCGCTCCGGGCCGTTGGGTCCGGGCCGGTCGCTCATGGCCGGTCGCTCCGGGCCGTTGGGTCCGGGCCGGTCGCTCATGGCCGGTCGCTCATGGCCGGTCGGTCCGGTCGCTCCGGGCCGTTGGGTCCGGGTCGGTCGCTCATGGCCGGTCGGTCCGGTCGCTCCGGGCCGTTGGGTCCGGGCCGGTCGCTCCGGGTCGGTCGCTCCGGGCCGGTCGCTCCGGGCCGGTCGCTCCGGGCCAAGAAATCAATTAAGGGATAAATTAAAAAATTAAAATTCACATGATTTATCGTTTCTCTCTTTCTACCAGAAACTGGATGATAAAAGTTTTCAGTCTGGTGTTTTGGTCTCAACCAGCAGAGACTTTATAATTCATTCTATTTGTGCTGGATATTTAAAATGTCTTCCAGTTCCTGCATGAAATGTTTATTTAAAGTTTATTGACCTTTGAGAATCAGTTCTTACTTCATTATTATTTCATTAGCATAATATTACTGGACAATGGTCTTAAATCAACAGTATTATCATTAATGACAATAACTTCTTAGTGATTCCCAAATCTCCACGTTTCATTTTGCCGCATTCAGCCAGAGAAACGAATCGTCTTTTTGTCCAGATGTGAGCAGCAACACGCAGCAACGCGCAGCAACGCGCAGCAACATGCAACGAGTCGATGCGACATCAGGAAAGACGGTCATTTAGCAACTGGAGGTCAAAAAGGTTTTAATGTTTGGCAGCGACAAGCTTTAGCCGAATCCTCATCGATAAATACACACTCCTTCACTGATTCTGCTGAGTGTGTGTGTGTGTGTGTAGAAGAGGTCGGTGACCTCTGACGGCCAGCATGGCGGCTGTCCTCCCTGAGCGGCGCTCGCTGCCAGCATGGCGGCGGCTCTGCTGGCGGTGGAGCAGCGTGCTGAGCGCTCACACATTAAACCAGACTCAGTCCAAGAGATGCTGCCTAATTACATCCATCATTGTTCGGCATGCAGACCCAGTCAGACGCGGTTCGAGTGTTGAAGTGACGCAGTGAAACCCGGTGGAGCTGCTGGTGAAGCGGTGGGTGGATGATGGCTCCAGCCTCTGCTTAATTACAATTAGGTTGAGTATTAATGAGCTCGTAATGGAGCGTAGTGGAGCCGGGCGCTAACGAGATGTTATTTATAATGTCGTTACCTAATTAACCTCCTCATGGATCGTCATCAGTTAAAGCCTTCAGCCGCTTTCCTTTTTCATTTATTCATTTAATTCAAACAGGTTGTTAAAAACTAGTTATCAGTCAGACGAGATGATTAACCAAGAACAAATTAATTAGCTTAGCGTTAGTTTCCTGTTTGAAAACGAGTCAACATTTACTTGATTTATATGCCTTTTCAATATTCTATACTAACAAATAAACAATTTAACATAAACAAAATGATTACAAACTAACGACAGGCAAAAATACAGATTCATAGTAATAATTATAATAATATTATTGTAAATAACATCAGAATAATTACCAACTTTGCCAATTTACACCCTATAAATTCCTCATAATCTATTTTATATAACAAAATAATAAAAAATAATTTATTTTAAAAGATAAAAGCTTTGAGCTCCATAATAACTTTTGTTGTGCAGATTTCCTGCTGATTCATCGTTAAGCCCTCATCATTGTTTCGGCATTTCTCCAGCTCTCTAACGAACTGCAGCGAAGGATTTCACACCTCAAACAAACTGAATTTTTTTGCTGAATTAAAATCTTCGGCATAAAGGGACCAGAAAGGGATGATCGATGTGTGTTTCTAACGGTCCTGCAGGTCAGGTGACGTCGTGGTCCAGGTCCTCTAAGAACACCGGCACCAGCAGCACCTGGGTCCGCCTCCCGCACAAGAAGCCATCTGAGGTAGGACAGCTGCTGCTTTGGGTTTCACTGCCCTGGAGCTCCACTTTGACCAGATTATTTAAAAGCAGTTATTGATGATTCAGACGCAGCAGGTTCCAGGCAGTTGAAAGGGATTTAGTCTCGATATGAAGGACGGCAGCAGCTGCATTTCTATTGACCAAATAATTTGATATTTTGAAAATGATTTTGCTTAATGGGAAACATGGCAATTTCAAAGAAACGTGTTTTTTAATGACACGAGTCACATGATCAGAAACAGGATGTTGCTACTGGTGGAAACCAAGAAGAAGACAGGAAGCAGTTGGAGGAGGATGATGCTTCATGTCAAACTTATTCAACTCATTGTGATGATTTTAATCACGTTTTTTATTTAATGGAAACCAGCCAGTGTTTCAGCAGTTTGGCTGTTTTCTGGAGGTTTATTCCAGATCTTTGGTGCGTAGAAACTGAATGCTGCTTCTCCTGAGAAACGCGACTAAAGATAAACACATGGATGAGTTTCTTGTTCTCTAAGGTCAGAGGTCATCTCTGGTTTCTTTCTGTAATAACCGAAACTGTGCGCTAAAGGTTTATTTCTGTTCAGCTTCAGATCTCTGATGTAAAACTCACTGAGTCGATGTAATTTTATGTGAAGTAAACATTTCTGTATTTAAATATATTTCAGTTTTATATTTCACACAAAGATGTTGGTCCGGTCCCTTTCTCATAAAATACATTTCCAGCCAGAGAAACTGCATTTTTATGAACTTTTCATTATAAAATCCCTCAGAATCGATGTTTGGTGTGTGTGTGTGTGTGTGTGTGTGTGTGTGTGTGTGTGTGTGTGTGTGTGTGTGTGTGTGTGTGTGTGTGTGTGTGTGTGTGTGTGTGTGTGTGTGTGTGTGTGTGTGAAGACTGGAAGTGGCTCCTGCTGCTTCACTGAGCAGCTTCAGCTTTAGTTTTTTGCTGTAATGCTGCAGATTCATAGAAGTATGAATTCAGATTTTAAAATGAGACGACATTGTCCTGATGTGCCTCAGAGTGTGAGGTTCTCCGCCGGTCCGGTTCGCGTTCTGCAGAGCAGGACGGGTTGGTTAAACACAGGGTTGGAGCCTCTGCTCATCCAGTTGGGAGCTGGAGAACAATCACACATTCCTCCCACTCCAGCCAGGTTGCTTTTTAAATTCACCTTCAAGAATTATTTCTGTGGTCCGTCTACGTTTAGGAGGTAAACAACCCGTTCGCCTCCACAGAGACTCGGACTGAAGGGAAGTTGACGTAGTTTGTTGATTTTTGCAGCTTTCAGAAAGAGAAAATGACATCTCTGCCCCGAGAGTGCGAGTCGTCAGCAGAGCATGTGTCGGGCTTCCTTCGCCTCCATGCAGCTAACCACAGGCTGCTGGAAGGTCCTGTCAGCAATCAGCTCTCTGCTCTGACCCGGGCCTCCGCCGCGGAGCCAGGGGCCACGTCCCCTTTCAAAACGCTGCCTCTGCTGCTGCTTCGTTTTGTGCAAGTGATGAGAGAGGTTGCATAAAAAATGAAATAGAAAAGACAGTCAGGAATATCATCTGAAGAGAAGATCGTAAAAGGTTTTCATGTTTTGGTTCAACTGCAGAAATATGGCAACTGTTCTGGAAGCTTATCTGCACCGCAGACGATGGATTCATGGAAAATTAACCTTTTCCATGTTTTTGTGCTTTTATTTGAGCTTCATCTGCTTCTATAAGCAAACCAAGCACTTAGAAACACCTAGTTGTTTTCTGAAAATATATTAATGTCTTTTGGTTACTGCACTGCACAATGGCTATGAGGTCATTTAAAAAGGTCATTTAAAATGCTGTACAATGGCTGCTGGAAAAGATGAGATTTTTGTTGTCGACTCATCATCCAGAAACCACTTGCTCCATTCCGGTTGGTTGTGCAGGATGCTCCACTGATGCTTTTCAAAGACGTACTGTTGTGTAATTGTGCATCTGTTTGCTGCCATTTTGTTTTGTGAGTGTAAACGTTGAGTTGGGGGCGTGGCCAGCAGCAGCCTGCCTGGATTTAAAGAGACAGAGACCCTAAAACAGCTCAGACTGAAATCTGATTTAAAACACAAAAGGTTTTACCAGATTTAAAAACAACAAACTTTTTTCCTTCAGCTGGTTCATCTTCTATCTATTTATGCTTTATGATTCACTCTTGCCTGATTATTATTTTTTTGAGTAAAAATCACTGAAATTAAGTGTTTGTTGTCCCTTTTACTATTAAAATAAATTAAATTTAAAGCTGAAATCTGAATGAATTCTGTGTGTTGCATTGTAAGGTGTTAAACTGCCCGTAACCTTTTTGGACATTGCACCAAAACTTTGTTTTTAAATGTGGATCTGCACCGACTGCCTGGTGCAGATCCACATAAACCAAATTTATCTGGTCTTAAATTACAATTGAGGGCCGCAGAAAAAACGTTTGGAGGGCTGCAAACGGCCCCCGGGCCACAGTTTGGATATTACTGTGCAAAAGATCATAGATCTGCCTAACCTGTTAAAGTTAGTAACCACCATGCCCTGGAATCAAACAGGCATCAGATTTGTGAATCTGCTGATTCAGCGGAAACAGAAATAAAAATGGAGGCTGAGGGTAAAGACAGCCTTCCTAGTGCAGACATGTTCACTGGAGAGACGGTGCAGAGGCAGAGCGCCGAGCTTCGTCTCCAGAGACCGGAGCTGAACTCGTCTTCGTCAGAGAAACCTCGCTGCTCTCCTCCCCCTGGGAATCGTATGACAGTCTGCATGTCATGGAACAAGGACACACACGTCGGTTCAGAGGCGTAATGAGACAGCAGGATGAATTTCCACTCTTTGTTCTCGGGGGGATTTCCTCTCTGAAATCGTTCCCCACACAGATGGGGGTGTGTATTCAAATCCTCTTTCATCTCCGTCTTTATTTCACACAAGTTGTTGTTTTTTTCTATCTTGTGCCAGTAACTAAATCAAAGTTTGACATTATTTCGTGTTGGTTTTCAGTTGTATATAATTTACATGCATCTTTTCTGACATCAAATCAGACTAAAAGTTTCCTGATTTAAACCAAAATTAATTTCTTCTAATTCATAAAATCTTCAAATTACTTCTGAAGCCCAGATGATGATGAGCTTAATTCACATTGTAGTTGACTAGAATGGGGATTTATTTTAAGGTAACACGCATACGGCTTCCTGTTGACTGGATGGGGATTTATTTTAAGGTAACACGCATACGGCTTCCTGTTGACTGGATGGGGATTTATTTTAAGGTAACACGCATACGGCTTCCTGTTGACTAGAATGGGGATTTATTTTAAGGTAACACATACGGCTTCCTGTTGACTCGATGGGGATTTATTTTAAGGTAACACCCATACGGCTTCCTGCCTCGACATCAACAAAAGCACAAAATCCTGATTAAAAATGTTAAACTGTCAGATTATTAAATTTATAACAAACATTTAGTGAAATAATCTTGAACTTTTCCATCAATATTAAGGAATTATTTACATAAAATAAACATCTTGCTGGAATGTTAGTTTTGTCTTAAGATATTTGCACTAGAAACTTTTTCATTTTATGCAATAAAATGTTTATTTTTGGATTAAAATCAGGAAATGAATTGTTTGCATTTCTAATATTGTATAAAATTTGAAAAATCTGCAGAATATGCCAATTTGTTCATCCGATTATTCAATTAATTGTCAGAATATCGAGTTAATAAAATAATCATTAGCAGCGAAATGTGTATCAAATTAAAATGACAGCAGATAAACTATCATCATCATATGTTCGTCTTTAATCTGCGATTCTGAGCTACTTCTGTGTTAACCAGGAATGTTCTGGATGCGTCGAAGGATGAAGTTTAATCTGATTAAAACCAGGTTTAGATGCGAATGTAGAAAACGGCTGAAACACAAACGAACGAAGCTTCGATTAAATGTCGATGGAATGGCATTCGTATCTTTTACCAAATGTCTGGAAACATGTTTTTATGTGATTCTGTAAATAAAAGGACGGGATAATGAAGTCAGACATCTACAGCTTGTTGTCTTAGAAACGTTTAGCGTCCTGCAGGCGACAGGCGGAGCGCCTCCTGGTGTTCGGCGGCGGAAGGAAGGAAGGAAGGAAGGAAGGAAGGAAGGAAGGAAGGAAGTGACGTCGGTGAGGTTTCCCAGCGCAGCAGAGCAGGTGTGAAGCCGCGCCGCTGCCTTCCTGAGCGATCTGCTTCTCAGGGCTGCAGGTTTAGTGTGTAAAGGTGCAAAGCTCAGAGCAAACCACTGGATTTGTTCAAAAACACTTTTTACGGTCTGACCTTTGAATGTGGGGCAGCGCAGTGCAGCGACGTTTCCACGGTTAGTTCACAAACGGTGACATCAGTGATCACATGACGGGATCTTCACGTTCATCAAGAAGCTAAAGGTCAGCTGGCTAAATCAGTTTGAGATATTTTGGTGCCAGAGGAAATGGAGATGCACCGATCAGGCTCTTACCGGTCGATACCGATTTTGGATCAATATGAAAAATATTTATCTGAAATGGAAAAAAGTTCCTCAGTCGGCATCAAAAGTGTTGAAAGTCACTGAGCTGCTGAAGCTTTTGGCTTCGTATCATGATACACCTGCAGTGTTTGGCATGATCAGTGTTTTTATAACTCGTCTTTCCAAATAAACTCTGAAATCTTTCAGTGCAAATAAAACAAATCCTTTATGTAAAACACTAAATCCATAAATGTTTCTGGTTTTAATGTGACAGTGTGAAAATTTACCTCTGCAGGAATCAGATTGAGTCTGTTTTCAGTCCGTTGTGTGCTGATTAGTTGTCGACTCGACGCTCTGAACTCGACGTTTTGAAACAGATTCTCCTTCAGGAAGTCTGTAAAGCAGCCAGCTGATTGAAATCATTGTGCAGCGGATGAATAGAACCTGATTAGCTGCTCCGCTTTGTTTTCTTCTGTTTACGTAACAAAAGCTTTCAGTTTTCACACCTTAGGAAGAAATTAGCATATCTTTGCATCGAATGTTGAGATCAGAGCTGGATTATTTTAATTAGCAGATAATTACTCACCTGGAAACATTTATTTCTCACTCACCTACATGAAATATCTCCAAACAGCCACATTTATCTTTAACTTCTTGTTTTTAAGGTTTTGTGGTTTTATTTGAAGGTATTCAGAGAGAAAGGAGGGTAAAGGGAGAGGAAAGGCATTAGGCAAAAGTGGGCAGGCTGGGAATCGAACCTCCGACCTCCGAGGACTGAGCCTCCATGCAAATCACACGTCTTTATGTGATTAGTGAAGAATCGCATTACAGGTTTGTTTCTGAAGAGCAGATGTTTGTGGGTTTGGAGTCATTTGCTGTGAACTGGTGCTGCATAGCTGGTGAAGGATATTTGTATAATAATAAACCAGTTTATTGGTTTTAAAGTCTGGATTCTGCTGCAGGGTTTCGGTTGAACTGGGTCCATATTCACCAGGGGTGTCCAAAGTGCGGCCCGGGGGCCATTTGTGGCCTTTAAAATGATTTTGTGTTCCAAGTCTCCTGACTTAAGACCGGCTTAAATGTGGTTTTCCAGGCAGTTGCCATTTAAAAACAAAGTTATGGAGAAACTATCAAAACCGTTAGAGGCAGTTTAACTTCTTGCGAGGTCTTCATCCAGGTTTTTGCCTTAAGTTTAATTTATTTTGACAGTAAAAGGGACAACAACCATCCTGTGATTGTCACTAAAATACAAACCTGGGCAAAATCAAAGAAGAGTGAATCATAAAAGCATAAACAGATAAAAGATGATCAACCAGAAGCATGTAGGAAATAGTTTATTGTTTTTAAATCCAGCCAGAATAGTTTTCAGTTCGTCAGCTTTGGTAAACATTGTTAGCCTGTCGTGTGTGAAGATACGGGAACGCCGAGTTTGTGATGCTAACAGCTGCCGCGGCTCATTAGCGTTCAGCGATTCTCCATAGCAACCAGATGTAAACAGTTGAGAGTTGCACACAAACGCCAGTGAGTGGATGGAGAGCTGTGCATGTCGACACATCCCGGTGGGGAAACCAGGGCTCACACTCACATTCACACACAGCGAGCCAACAGCCTCCAGCTGTGGTAGTAAACTGTCACCTTCCAGCTCCTCCAGGCACAGAGCGTCTCCTCCTCCTGCAAACAAACAAACATGGCTGCAGAAACCAGGATCGCCGCCGCTGGGAGGGATGGAGGAGCTTCTCTGCTTGAAAGTTAATCAGATATAAAACTGGAACTTTAAACAGATTTCTCATTCAACCACTTAAACTTTTTACACAATATTAGAAATGCATCAAAAGATGCAAAAAACAAAAATATCCCTTTTTATGTCTAAAATGCACCAACAGCTTTCCTTTAGTGAACACTTGATCTAAAAAGCCCTTCCAGCATCAACATGTGAAAATCTCAGGCCTTCCTGCTGGATGCAGACGTGGCTGATCAGCTGATGTTTAGATGAATTGATCAGTAACTGCATAGTGAAAGGTGAAGCTAACGCCATACGAGGCTTTATAGAATATATTTACAGACAAATGTTTGTTATTTTAGATGAAAATCTACATCTTTTCTGTTTAGTTTAGGCTTAATTACTGCAAAATTGCCTTTTTTCAATTATTAAATTAGCCGATTATTTGAATAATTGATTCCTCACGATGAATCTGATTAATCAATTCAACCCTACATCTGTTGCAACCAAATATTAATTTGAATAAATATGTCGAACCTTGAAGCAGGTGAACGACAACATTTTTCTCCTAAATATCATTCCTGTAGTGAATTTAAACCAGGTGAAACTAAAATCTTGATGCTTCTTTGTAAACATATTTACAAACAAAGATGTTTGTTTTTTTTTATCTTAAAAACAAAATATAAATACATTTTGTAGTTTCAGCTGAATTTTTTCTCTGAAAATGTTGATGTTTCCCCAGCAAATGGTTAAATATTAATCAGTTTCTACATTAGTTGACGATTAATGCGATTAATCGTTTCAGCCCTAATCAAATTACTTCCCGTATAATGATATATGTTAATTTAATTTTTATGTTTTATTTTAAATAATACTCAAAAACCCGCTAAGTCATAAAGTTGTCACTATGCACACTTTGAAACCTTCCAGGTGAGTATTTTTATTTAATCAGTTGTTTTGACAAAAGTTGATTATTAATCAGAACCTCACACAGAAGTACTATAATTTACAAGAGCAACGAGATAATATGTAAAAATGTAAATAATTATGTGCAAATTCAGTGTGAAAGGAAATCATCTGATCATCTGTGGAGTCTATTAAACTGACATGCTGCATTTTCTCATATCTCCCAGGAAAGTATATATAATATAATCCTAGTTTTGCTGCTGCAGCCGAAATGCTGATGAACGTCATAAAATAAAAACTGAAGCCTGGAAAACGACCTTCCCTCCAACATTCTCTGTCCTTTTGGTGTTAAATTTTATGCACAGTTGATTACAAACAATCTGAGTAAATGTTATTAAAGAAGCATTATGAGGTAGCCTGTAAATTAAGACGATTTTAGTTATCGATTAATCAATTAATTGGATACAAAATGGCACATTCTGCACGTTTCTTTAAAAAAATATATATTTGAAATACATCAAAAATGCAAATGACTCAATTCCTTTTGTTTTAAATCAGAAAATGATCATTTTATGGTAAACATGCAGTAACAGCATTCCTTTAGAGAACGATTAATCATTTGTAAATAAATCATCAGCATGTGAAAAGCTCAGACTTTTCTGCTGCTGGATTATTGATCTGTTGATTAATTTTAGGATTAATTGATAATTTTTTCACATAATTTGCAGTGGGTTAAACTAAAACTTGAGTTTTGGGCAGAATAATTTTTCCTTTTGTTAAATGCAAAATGTTTATATTTTATAAAACATTTTTGTTTTAATTATTGCTCCGACTGTTTTTCCTTTTTTGAGTCTTTATACTAGAGTTAACGATTAATCAGTGACTAAATTAGTTGACGATTATTTCAATAATCGATTAATCTGATTAATCGTTCAGACCTGATGTGAAGATGAGTATAAGTATTTATAGGACAGTCTGTGTTTTGTTTGGTTATGATGACACTAAAATGTAAATAAATAGGCTAAAACCAATAAAAGTTGTTTTTGTGACGTAATTCACTGGAGATGAAAAACCTTAAAATGATGTTGCACATTTTATGCATTAGAAGAAATTGTATTTAGTTTCCTAATTCTTTAGGGTTTGATTACACAAATGTGTTAAAAATGGTTCTTTCATAAATTAAATAACCGCTGATTTAATCCATTAACGTGGTTCTACTTATAAAAGCTTGGTTATAAAAAGACTGATTGTATTTCCGCTGTAGTGCCACGGTGTTGGTAATAATTGTACTGACAGATGAATGTTGGTTTCATCTGAACCAGCCGTCTCTGACCCGCCTGCTCTGCTGTTTCGGTGAATTCGGCTCCTTCAGCGTGGCGACTGAACCGCGTCTCAGTGTGCAGACGCAGCATTAATCATGTAGCTGTTTTGATTGTTTCAGCCACACGACTGTAAAACTAGGTCACGTCTCCACCCTGCGTTTCACCAGATCCTCTGCCTCAGCTGCTGCAACCAGAATCATATTTGCATCTCGGTCCGTGGGGGGAAATTGGCTCCTGCCTCTTAAGTCTCCTTCAATATTTCTCGTCTGTGACCCAGTTTTTAAGGTTCATTTATTGAGGAAAGTTTCTTTTCACATTCCTGCTCTCTCATTTCACTTCAGAGCTGCAGAGGAAACGTAAAGCTCCTCTCTGTCCACCGAGTGGTTTGGGGTTCCCCAAGTCAGTGGCAGGAAGTTAAAATCATCCTAACCCATATAAACTCTGGTTGGATATGGGTAGAGCTGCAGCTAGCGATTATTTTAACAATCGGTTTTCCTGAACGATTAATCGATCAATCGGGTAAACTGTTGCCACATTCAGCAGATTCCTGTGGTAAACTGTTCATTTGTAGCAAAGGATGTGAAAAGCTCAGCTTTCTCTGCTCGACATCAGCAGGTCTGAACTGTTGATTCATTTCTTGGATTATTTTTTTAACACTGACATATTTACAGGATTTACAACTTAGTCCAGCAAATGTTTAGTCTGTAGTTAATGATTAACTACATTAATCATTAATGTAGTTAATTGATGACTAAATTAGTGGGATTTTTTGATAATTAATCATATTAATCGTTTCGGATATGAATTGATTTTAATATCCAGCCCTGTTTCCAACTTTTCTGAAGTTTTTGAACCACAATAAAAACTTTTGTTTGTTTGGAAATATGTTAAAACTTTGACTTGTATGTTGATGCACATTCTTTTAAGATACTTTTGTTTTTTAAATATAATTTTCTTGCCATCTGTTCCCTTGTTTTCCTGTTAATCCCTTCAGAACCGCTTTAATTATTTACGTCACATGTTCAACAAGTTATTGGAAATACTCCTGTGAGGCTTTGAGCAGCTGCTGCAGATTTATCAGCTGCTCATCGACGGCGCTAATCTCTCATTCCATCACATAACAGAGACGCTCTGTGGGATGGGGATGTGTGGAGAACAGTGAAGTCATTATGCAAGTCTG
Source organism: Poecilia reticulata (assembly GCF_904066995.2). Taxonomy (NCBI): domain Eukaryota; kingdom Metazoa; phylum Chordata; class Actinopteri; order Cyprinodontiformes; family Poeciliidae; genus Poecilia; species Poecilia reticulata. Next base: position 886,651 of record NC_088843.1, on the reverse strand, counting down.
AGATGATTTGAGGCATGAAGCCTGTTAGGTAGGACGGGTCCATGTTTTCATGTTGCTTTGGTCAAATTCTGACTGAAACATTTTATCTCATTTGTTGGAAATTTGTAGCCATTATATTGATAAATACAGTCCTTTGCTTCATGGTCTGACATGTTTATTCAAATTAATATTTGCTTGTATCAGATATAAGGTTGAAACGATTAATCAGTTATTCAAATAGTCAACTAATTTATTTATTAGTTGATAAAAAACTAGCTAAAACTAAGCAAGAAGATGTAAATTTTCCCGACTTTAAGCTGAATTCGTCCAAATAGTTTGAAAGTATGTTTTCTCTCTTTCCTTTTTACGGACAGTTTCTGTTTAAATCTAGGAATGGAAAGAGATGGAAGCATGTTTGACTTGCTTTACTTTTGCGTTTTGAACAAAAGTTTGTGTCCTAAATACATAAAACTCAACATGCATGGAAAAACCTCACATTGTAGCAGGAAGACCTTCAGTGTTGAAAATGCCTCATGAAGCGACTCGTGGATTATTACCAGAAAACGCAAATGAAAACACATTCGCTGTGTCCCTTAGGGGCCACCGTAGAAAGCTCTCCACAATGACGTGGGTTAATTATAACTAATATCAGCATCTCAGCGTTCGGCAGTCGGAGTGCAGTTGCATGTTTTCCGGATATCATGTTTCCCTTTTGTTCATTTAACTAGTTTCCAAGTTTTAACAAAGTTAACAGATAATTTTGGCGGCTGTTTCGTTTTTTACTTATTCCTTATTGTAAGCATGAATCAGTGACATTTCTTAAAGCTTACAGGCCAAAAACCACATCTGCTCAGACTGAGCGCAGTCAGTCAGCGGCAGCCGCATTGAAGCAGGAACAAAGCTTAATTGCGTGACCTTTGAGCGGCGCGTTGGCAATCAGCCTGCCCTTGGCGTGGAAGGGGAGCGCCGCAGTCGCTCCGCGAATCATTCAGGCCAGCGCCGTGCGATGAGGAGCCGCGTTCAGACAAACCTCAAAAGGACTTGTTCGCTGTCTCGTCTCAAGCTAATGAGGGCCACAAATTGTAGGCTCTGTATCTTTTCAGAGCTCAGAACTATATGAAGACAGGATAATAGCTACAGATGTGACATTTTGCAGATCTGAGAGGGAGAAAGGAGTTTTTAGAAGGAGCACCAGGAAATCTTTTTCACATTCATATCAAGTCCTTTATTTGTAGAAGCGTCAAGCTGGTGTGGGGTGTTGATGTGACTGATTCATGTCAGCTAGAGACGTTGCTGCATAATAACGCACACACTGCCTCCACTTTTGCTTTTGCGTATCTTTCCTCCCTCTCATCCATCAGGAGACGGTTGGTTTTGTTCCTGAGCGAAAGGTTCCTCCGGGCTTGTGTGCTCTGAGCTCTGCAGGGTGCCTGATCTGCAGCAGTCGCACAAAGAACAATCTGTACAATCTGCCATCTGAAATATGTCTGATGCCATTTATAGGGAGAAGCAGAAAAACATCTTCTGATTGACACATCAGTGTTCGCTCATCGGGGGGCGCTGTCTAAATATCTGGGGAATGGCGTGCCGTGGTTCCGATGTTTTGATCCTTTTGCTTCCTCTTGACCGAAGTTTTGTAAGTAACCATTCGGGGTCTGAAGGTGCAAACATTTGAAAGTGGCTTGCTTCATCCAGCGTTATGATTTCCTAATCGAGATGTTTGTGTCTTAAAAAGTTTTACATTAATCTGAGCTGTTTCCTAGGTCAATGGTCTATTCAAAACACGTTCATTATATTTGTTACACTGAATTATTCTTAGATGATGAGATTTCAGTCTGAGCTCCTTTCAGATTGACATTTTTTAGGGTCTCTGTCACTTTAAATCCAAACAAGCTGCTGCTGACCACGCCCCCAACTCAACCTTTACGCTCACACCTGAAAATGGCTGCAAACGCATGCACAGTTTCCCAACCGTGCATCTTTGAAAAGCATTAGTTTAGCCTCCTGCACAACCAACCAGAATGCAGCAAGTGGTTTCTGGAGGATGAGTCAAAAACCAAACTCTTGTCTTTTCCAGCAGCCATTGTACGCCGCATACAGCGGGAAAGCCAGCTGGAGATCAGCTAGGGTTGCTAGCAGTGGCGGAGCTAGACTTTTAAAGTTGGGGGGGCCAAGGGGGGGCCAGGACTACCTCTGGGGGGGCAAAATTTTAAATGTGTGTGTGCACATATAAATAATTTTAAAAAATAACCAAACTGAATATTTGGTTATTTTTTAAGCCCCTCTGTCATTTGACATGTTATAATTAACAGCTTTGACTGGAGCACATGGAGACATGATGGACTTTAGCATAGAGTTCATCGCAGAGGAAACTAAAATCAATCAAATAAAAGATCCTTTCTGAATATCATCTTATGGACTGAACTAAATGTCTTTCTGACCGAGAGCTGACAGCGTGTTGAAGAGTTATGGACTCCTTGGTTAGGAAGCTCTGATTGGACAGGTAATTTGACGGGTAACAATATTTCGGGTTGGACCAGAATTATTTGCCTGATGGAGGTTCGGCTTCTAATGACTTTACATTTAATGAGTTTGGAGCAAACAGAGAAAACCTAAAGAGAATGTGATCTACTTATTGTAGTTTAAGTAGAGGAATAGCAGCTGATTGTTGAGAGAGGAAAGAAATTAAAGTGCAGATCCGTTAGAAACAAGCGCAGAGCGCTGGCTCTGCGTTTGAGCTCATTATTAATCAGACTAAGAACAATATCAGTCGGAGAATCATCTCTGATCTGGACGCTTTAACGGACCAGAGGCTTTGGAGAGTCCAGCGCAGCTGATCCGCTTCTGCTGGTTTTTCTCCCGCTGAGGGATCAGGAACCGATCAGAGTTCTGCCGTCTTCTAATCACGTCATTTCATGAAATGTTACCTGATTTCAAAAACGTTCCAACAGAGAAATAATAAATGTTTCGTTTGATGACTACAAATTGGAAATAAAATTATTTTTTTCTTTGACGGACAACGAAAAAAACTGTAGCGCAACCTCTGCTCCAAACTAGAACATTGTCGGCCCTCTTCGGATTTTTCTCTTTTTGCGGAGGATCAATAAATAACTTATTGGTGTTTTACCATCCCCACTAGGTATGAAGCGCTTTAGCCTTTGAGTTGAACCACAGCAGCAACTGAAACACCCAGGAGAAGAATATCAGCTTGTTATGAGTATAAAGGAGGCTGGTATCACGCCTGATAAAAATCTATTTATTTATGTCACATGGACTTATATCAAGTTTTATACATTTTCTTTTGATATATTTATTATTGTTTTTCTTCTTTAGATATTAGGTTGGCTTAGAATGATTCCAAATAATGTACAGGAATAACCTGGTGCTGTTACATGTCAATCATCTGGGGGGGCCAATCAGATGACAGGGGGGGCACTGGCCCCCCTGGCCCCCCCTCTGGCTCCGCCACTGGTTGCTAGGTAACGGGCTGGCTTCATTGCGGTTGCTAGGTAACTGGTGAAACTCTAAGTACAACATTCATCTTCGCCACTGGATAACTGCTGTTAAATTGAAGTTATCTGGTGTATTTGGTGCACTGAACCAAGTAGGTGGATTAATAAATTAGAATAATCTCTTAATCTTTCAAATTCTCTTCAAACCAACAGTTAGAAATTTTGCTTTAAGAAACTTTCCTGAGTAAAGCAGGTGGTGGAGTGAGTAAAGAAGACAAACATTAAACTTCTGGACTGGCCCAAATTTCAGCCCATTTGAAAATGTATTAACTATTCAGAAAAGCTGCATCTGCCATTCTGTTCTGTGTTGTGAAAGTTTGTGTGAAAATGGCCAAAAAAAGGAAACTATTATGGTACAAAGTAAAAGGCGTTCTGGGTGACCATCAGGAAACACTGAACGTACTTCCTTTCTCTCTTGCATTGATCTGTCCTTTTCTCTTCCATCTCATTCTTTCTGTTTAACCCCATGGAGGCGTCAATTGAACCAAATCCTCTCTGTCGAATAGCCAGAAGTCAATTTATGGAAGAGAATTGCTTTTGAAAAGAACCGGAAAACTCACAGACCAAAGCATCGCTGCTATTTGTGCATGTAGTGATGCACCTATTTGTCATTTCATGACTGGACTTTCAGCTTGATCATTATAAGCATTTTACAGCTGTATAAACACAAAAAGCTCAAAGAGTCATAAACATTTAATCATTTTTCAAAACGTTTTACTTGCATAAGAAAAAAACAAACAAGACATTTGAGTTTTTCACTTTTTTTACTACAATCTTTATGTAGTTTGGCATCATCAGAAAAGAAACGCTAAGGAATAAACCAAACCATGAATCCACTCAGAATCAGCTAATATGTAGCAGACTGATGGATAAATCCCCAACACATCCAAAGTCAACCAACTGAGTGGACTACCATGTCACCCACTCACCCGAAAACACCCAACGACTTGTTCACCAACCAACGCCCACCCAGAGACAACTAACCAGCTCATGAATAAGCCTCCCAATCCAAACAAAGACAAGCAATCACAAGCAACTGGCTGACCAACCAATCAAATCTCAACAGCCATTAGAGCCCAGAAACAACCAACCAGCTCACCGACCAGCAAGACACAACCAGCCCACTAGCCAAGGAAACGATTGACTGACCAACCAATCGAAAGTCCCCCATCCACCCAGAGTTACCCATGAACGACAAAGTCCCTAACCCACTCAGAAACGGCCAACAAGTTCCTGACCAAGCATTCTCCCACTCATCCTTAGATGACAGATCAGCTGACTGACCAACTCTCTGTTCAACAACTGACCAGCCTCCTGCCTCCACCCTGAGCAACCAGCCAATCAACAAATGTCAACCCCTCTATTCCTTAAGGCCTTATAGTCGGTATAAATGTAACGTGTCCTGAACTGATTTGTGCCTCGGCAGAAGACTTATGACCAAAATGCCTCTGAAGGGAAGAAAACTAGAATTCATTGAAATCTTCCCAATTTCCTTTCGTATGTTAACCACACTAAAACCTCACTCACCTCAGAATTTTAAATTGCACAGAATTGGATGTGCACTTAAAAAATGAAAGCTGAAGCCTATAATTTACTGAATACATTACATAGTGAGAGCGATGATGGATTCCCATCTTTGTGCATGTTTGAAATCTCTGAGTCACTGGACTAATGCACTGATCTCTCCGTCTCGTTCACACACACAAGCACAGCCCTTCCCCTCTCTTTCTGACACGTTTTCATCAAGCCCTTTCTTTCCTTCGTCCTTTTCTCACTCCTGATCACCCACTCAACACTCACACACATACATGCACACACTTCTTCCTGCGTCCTGTGGCCCTTCCAAGCAGCCAATCATTAGAGCCCGTGCTGTGATGTGGCTGCTAAAATTATCCTCTTCTCTCTGTGAGCTGACATCTGCCATGACGCACTGTGGAGAGCCAGGTAGCCATGATGCCCAGAGGAGAAAACAAATCTTTCCTTTTTCTTGCTCTTCCGGTTCTGTAATTCCTCTTTTGCTATTCTAATTTCTTTTAATTGTGCTTTCTCACTCCATTTTTACTGTTTGATCCCTTTCTGCCTCAGATTTCTCTTCTTGGCAGAAGGTATACTTGTGCAGTTTCATTCTTACTTACAGTCCATAAAAACTGAAATGCCCTAGATACTCAGATAAAAAAACAGATATTGACCAAACTGCTGTACCTTGAGAAACAAGTAAGTTGGGTCTGTGTGATCACAGTTGGAAGACAGTCATATACCTTCATTTCCAGACAACTCAATCCTGCATGTTTTACAGAAAAACACTTAAAAAGATCAAAATGTTTCACATTAACTCAGCCCATAAACCGAAAGCCAACAAGAGACAACAGACCATCGGACAAACTCCTACTCCCCACTAGAGAGATCCAACAGAGTGAATGAGAAACCCGCTGATGCTCCTAGAGGCAACCAGCCAACTGACCAAACAAGACAACCAACAACCAACCAACTGACCAAACAAGACAACCAACAACCAACCAACTGACCAAATAAGACAACCAACAACCAACCAACTGACCAAATAAGACAACCAACTGACCAAACAAGACAACCAACAACCAACCAACTTACCAAACAAGACAACCAACAACCAACCAACTGACCAAATAAGACAACCAACAACCAACCAACTGACCAAATAAGACAACCAACAACCAACCAACCAACTGACCAAACAAGACAAACAAACAACCAACCAACTGACCAAACAAGACAACCAACCAACCAACTGACCAAACAAGACAACCAACAACCAACCAACTGACCAAACAAGACAACCAACAACCAACCAACTGACCAAACAAGACAACCAACAACCAACCAACTGACCAAACAAGACAACCAACCAACCAACTGACCAAACAAGACAACCAACAACCAACCAACTGACCAAACAAGACAACCAACAACCAGCCAACTGACCAAACAAGACAACCAACAACCAACCAACTGACCAAACAAGACAACCAACAACCAACCAACTGACCAAACAAGACAACCAACAACCAGCCAACTGACCAAACAAGACAACCAACAACCAACCAACTGACCAAACAAGACAACCAACCAACTGACCAAACAAGACAACCAACCAACTGACCAAACAAGACAACCAACAACCAACCAACTGACCAAACAAGACAACCAACAACCAGCCAACTGACCAAACAAGACAACCAACAACCAACCAACTGACCAAACAAGACAACCAACAACCAACCAACTGACCAAACAAGACAACCAACAACCAGCCAACTGACCAAACAAGACAACCAACAACCAACCAACTGACCAAACAAGACAACCAACAACCAACCAACTGACCAAACAAGACAACCAACAACCAGCCAACTGACCAAACAAGACAACCAACAACCAACCAACTGACCAAACAAGACAACCAGCAACTAATCAACTGACCAAATAAGACAACCAACAACCAACCAACCAACTGACCAAACAAGACAACCAACAACCAACCAACTGACCAAACAAGACAACCAACAACCAGCCAACTGACCAAACAAGACAACCAACAACCAACCAACTGACCAAACAAGACAACCAACAACCAACCAACTGACCAAACAAGACAACCAACAACCAACCAACTGACCAAACAAGACAACCAACAAACAAACAACCAACAACCAACCAACTGACCAAACAAGACAACCAACCAACCAACTGACCAAACAAGACAACCAACAACCAACCAACTGACCAAACAAGACAACCAACAACCAACCAACTGACCAAACAAGACAACCAACCAACCAACTGACCAAACAAGACAACCAACAACCAACCAACTGACCAAACAAGACAACCAACAACCAGCCAACTGACCAAACAAGACAACCAACAACCAACCAACTGACCAAACAAGACAACCAACAACCAACCAACTGACCAAACAAGACAACCAACAACCAACCAACTGACCAAACAAGACAACCAACAACCAACCAACTGACCAAACAAGACAACCAACAACCAGCCAACTGACCAAACAAGACAACCAACAACCAACCAACTGACCAAACAAGACAACCAACCAACTGACCAAACAAGACAACCAACAATCAGCCAACTGACCAAACAAGACAACCAACAACCAACCAACTGACCAAACAAGACAACCAACAACCAGCCAACTGACCAAACAAGACAACCAACAACCAACCAACTGACCAAACAAGACAACCAACAACCAACCAACTGACCAAACAAGACAACCAACAACCAGCCAACTGACCAAACAAGACAACCAACAACCAACCAACTGACCAAACAAGACAACCAACAACCAACCAACTGACCAAACAAGACAACCAACAACCAGCCAACTGACCAAACAAGACAACCAACAACCAACCAACTGACCAAACAAGACAACCAGCAACTAATCAACTGACCAAATAAGACAACCAACAACCAACCAACCAACTGACCAAACAAGACAACCAACAACCAACCAACTGACCAAACAAGACAACCAACAACCAACCAACCGACCAAACAAGACAACCAACAACCAACCAACAGACCAAACAAGACAACCAACAACCAACCAACTGACCAAACAAGACAACCAACAACCAACCAACGACCAACAAGACAACCAACAACCAACCAACTGACCAAACAAGACAACCAACAACCAACCAACTGACCAAACAAGACAACCAACAACCAACCAACTGACCAAACAAGACAACCAACAACCAACCAACTGACCAAACAAGACAACCAACAACCAACCAACTGACCAAACAAGACAACCAACAACCAACCAACTGACCAAACAAGACAACCAACAACCAACCAACTGACCAAACAAGACAACCAACAACCAACCAACTGACCAAACAAGACAACCAACAACCAACCAACTGACCAAACAAGACAACCAACAACCAGCCAACTGACCAAACAAGACAACCAACCAACCAACTGATCAAAACTTTTGTTGAAAATGTTTGCTTTTTGTGTTTTTGTCCCTTGTTCTTTATTAGTTCTATTTTAAATGCACCTTATCACTGGACAGTCTGCAGAGTAATAACAGCAGGAGTGACAGAGAAGCATCACGTTTCTCTCTGTGTCAGGATTCTCATCCCTCTTAAAGCCAAACATGAACCAGCCTGTTTTCAGGATAAACTATTGTGCGCTGTCTTTTGGCCTTTGAAAGCATTTAAAGTGCAATCGCTGCGCTTTAAGGAAACTGACTCAGCAGCACCATAATAAGGTCTATTTAGTGGGTGGACCTGTGTAGTGTGTCTCTGCTTGTGTATACATATAAATGCTTACATTTCTTTCTCTGTGTGTGTGTTTTATCCAGTTCAGTTCCTTGTATCGGTGTGTATTTGCCTCCTTTTGTTACTGTGTGTGTACACATTAGTATGTGTGTGTGCTGTCTTTATTTGGATGCGTGTTTCCGGGTTTTAAATGTCAGTTTTCAGCTGTCATCCTCTGTGGTTTCTGTTCTGCTCAGTGCAGGAGGAAGTGGAGAGTGCTAATTTATCACTGCCTTGCTGATGTTGAGCGATACGAGTCAGGCCACGTAATAAGACGAGACAGGTAGTCGGCCGCATGCAGCGTAAAAACCAGCTGAGTCAGGGGTTCAGCAGTGGTCAAGGTGAGATCTGTGCATGGAACGTTTCAGTTCTCAGATTTCTTCCCCTTAAAAATGAAATAAAACGAACAGTGGAGATCCAAGTCATAAAAACAATATTGAATTTAAACAGATTTCAGTAAAACTGTTAGCACAGTTATGTTTTTGTGCAGGTGGTTGAGTTGTAAAATTAAACTCAAGCCTATTTGTTAGCATGAAGATTGCAGATTTAACATTGGTGAAAATCCATGGTGCACCAGGGAATCAAAAGCATTTTGGAAGGCAAAGTTTTTTTATGTTAATTCAGATTATATGCAAATTGTGTAAAATAAACTAAATGGAAAAGATGACATGAAATTAATTTCTAAGACTCAGTTTATATTTGTTTCTGCATTTTCTAAAATGATGCACAGGATGTTTACTGGCTGGTTTACTGTTTACTGGCTACCTCATGGTAGTCAGTTGGACTCGGTTTGATTAGAAACCAGAACTCCATTATCTGTGGTTCTGAGTCAGACCAACCTGTTCCCCTCCTGGCCTGTGGGGGCGCTGCACCAAGAACCACTGAAGGAAACGACACAAAAACCTCTGAAGACGCTGAGAGCAACTTCCTTCTTCACCAGATGGAAACAAGATGGAGGATTTTAGAGGTTGGAGGATTTCTCTTTAGGCTAAAGACCAGGAGCCATTTCTGCTGCTAGCGCTAGGCTAGCATGTTAGCTTTGGTTGGATTTACCCAGAATGCCCTGCGCTGTAGTCCACTTCCTGCTTCGTTCTGCTTGCTGTTCACATCTGCGTTCAGAGTTCACTTCAACCAAACCGTAGCCGAGGTTTTTAGGTGTGCCTACCTTTGCTTTTTTGTCCTCATCGGTCTGATTTCGCATTCACACCTTCACAAGCAAACTGGACTAAAGTTGGACTAAAATGGACTAAGCTGAGCTGGTGCACCGATAGAGGCATGTAAGTTGCTTCTTCACCCTTGATTTTGAGAAGCTCCTGTGATTCTTATGAAAGTAATGTGAATTTATTGGAGGATAACATTGTTAGATCTAACCTTACATTTTTGGGAAGCTAATATTTCTTTGAAAAGTATTATGAAGCACCAAGTGATATAACAGCAAACAGATGAAATAGTTGCATAATTAAGTAAATATTCTGTTGGGAATCCGCTGTTCCTTTCCATCTTTTGTTGGATTTGGAAAATCCACTTGGCATTTTTATCCGCTCTTTGCGATTTGTAAAAATTTGGAAGACTGCAAGGAAATGGCAAAATTGAATTGCACGTCTGCAGCGCAGTTATTATGTTTGATCGATGTGGAAAAATGTTTCAAGCTGCAAATAAATCAAGTGATGGATGGAGAACGAAATGCACTTGTGAAGTAATTACCGACAGAGTTTCCATTGTTCCCCTCAGCCTCATTACGCAACAGTCTCTGTCCACCAGCAGAAAGCAGCCAGAAACGACATTCGTTGCCTCATGACTCCTCATCAGTTCCTCAGTGACAATAAAGATGCCAAATGTATTTCTTTGTTTTGGTCTTTGCGTGGAACACAGACGTTAACTCACTCTGCAGAAGATAAACAAGTTGGAGAAATCAAATCAGCTCCGGCAGATTTTTTCCCCCTGATTTGTTTTGTGGAGGAAAGTGTTTCTGTTTTTATGTATTATTGTGTAAAATAAGCTCATTTTAACACAACCTCCTGTCTCCTGAGGGAGGACGGCGTCTAAGTGTTTGTCTGTAGAAAATGAGTTGGGACAGATGAACAGGGTGTGCAGGGGAGGCTGGGAGAGGGCAGAACATAAAACTGCAGGAGCTTGTAATAGAGTTTCCTAGACATTAATTAGCTGCAGCCATTCCTGTACAAACACACAGTAATAAAACTGATATACTGACGTCCCGTTCTTTTTTCCTCCGCTGCTCTCCTTGTTTCACATTACTCCGTTGTTTTTCCCCTCTCTCCATCTATTTTAGATTTTATGTTTTCTCATCACTTACTGTCTCCTCTAGTCTTTATTTCCTTTTCTTTCTCTCCACTGGAGAGCAAAATATGAAAGCAGCAGCATAAAGATGGATAGAGAAAGAGAGAGATGAGGGAGGAGCCGGTCGCCCCGAGCCTTTATCTGTTCTGCTTGTTTTGCTGAAGAGGAAAGAAAAGATCCATTACAGCCTCGGTTTTACGTCTAACATGCACTCAGACGCAGAAAATCCTGCAGCGGAGCAGCAACGCCATCAGTGGCAGGCCTGTCGGCTGGAACAGGTTCTGCAGCTGAACACACACTCGCAGTCACACACACCACTTCTCTCTGGGTTTTATTATTTGTTTGTGTTGGCCTGGCCATCAGCAGAGGCAGCCATGCTGGTTTTACATTAAGGCCTTTCATACACTGTGACTCATCTTTCACTTCTTGCTGCACTTAAATCATCATCCCTGGCTTCTCCACTGGTGGCTTTTCAGCCAGTGAGCGGCTGGACGGACAGACAGACAGACAGACAGACAGACAGACAGACAGACAGACAGACAGACAGACAGACAGACGCTGTTATTCTGATCACTGGACGCGTCACTAACAGCCGACTGCTGAAAATGATGTTGCAAAGGAAGGAAAGTGGGTAAAATCTGACATTTTGGGAGTATTTCCTGTAGATGATGAGAACTGAAGTTGTTTTCATTAAAAGTAATTGCATAATAGTTGTAAATAAATCCTTAAGAGCATTTTGGGTCTCAAATGCTTCCAGAAAAGCCATTTTCCTGTCAGTAAGTTAAAAGTTTTTTGGTGTCTGGAAAATGAGCCGTTACAGAAACTTCCTGATTGTTACACCATTACGCATCACCGTTACCTAGCAACCACAGCAAAGCTTTGCTCGTCACCTAGCAACCCAATCAGAGCTCTAGCCCGTTACCTAGCAACTCCAGTTGATCTCCAGCATTTGGACAGCTGGTTTCCCTGCTGTACAATGGCTGCTGGAAAACACTAGAGTTTAGTTGTTGACTCATCATCCAGAAAGCGCTGGCTGCATTCTGGTTGGTTGTGCAGGGGGCTCCACTAATGCTTGTTGTATAATTGAGCCTCTGTTTGCAGCCATTTTCATGTGTGAGTGTAAACGTTGGGGGTGTGGCCAGCAGCTTATCTGGATTTAAAGTGACAGAGACCCTAAAACAGGCAGAACTGATTATCTAGGAGTGATTTTATGGAAAAAATGTAATGAACATGTTTTGTTTAGGCCATATCTATCCTAACCTGCACCAGGAAGCATCATAGGTCACCTCGTAACACTGGAGCCTCTTTGTTGTTGCTATCTTGTCTAATTTGTTCCTCCTTCTTGATCTGACATCAAACTGAAGATAAGTGGATGGACTGAAGTCAGAGATTCAGAGGATAGTTTGAAGAGGCACAACACATAAAATGATGAGGAGGATCAGCAGTCATTGTGTTGTTGCTGCTTGTTGGTAGCGTGTTGGAGTTTCCCTTCGCTTCATGGCTGATGGTGTCGCTGCTGCAGGTCGGAGCGAAGAGGCTCGGTGTGAGAACAGCCACTGCCCAGCTCTCAGAAACACCTGGTTTGTTTCAGGAAACCTCCTACATGCAGGATTTAAATGCGTCTGAATTTACATCTGCTTTGTTTGCGTTGACCTTTAAAGGCCTTTAGGTTAATGCCAACACTTTACTGCAATGATTGCCTTTAATACTTCCTCCTCCGTCCTTTTTCCTCTCAGTATGTCGGTGCCTGCTTCTGTTTTTGCTCCATCGGTGCAGATAACCACATATTTATCGGTATTATCTCACAATTAACAGAAAACACAACCACCTCTCGTTACTAATCGTTGCAAACTAAAACAAATATGGTTTTATTCATTATTTAGATTAATTGATTCACTTCAATGTTTCAAATGTAGCAAATGAAGGAAAAAGATATTTATTAGAAACAGTCAGTCATTATGGAGCCGGTAGTTTGGTTCACTTTCCCTTAGCTAACGGTTTAAACTGTCCATATTTATCACTTCCAGATATTTCCATGAATTTTGAAATGAAGGTTTCTGAATGTTGAGTCAACAACAAAACTCTTGTTGTTTCCAGCAGCCATTGTACAGGGCATACAGCAGGAAAACCAGCTGACCAAAGGGTTGCTGTTTTCAGTGGAGGTAACATTGAGAAGCAAAATAAAATGCATCACTTCAGAGCCGTAAGTTTGAGCTGTCAGGAAGCTTCAGGCTCACATGCGAACCGTTCCAGCTCTCACATGCTGCTTGTCTGTTTGTGTTGGACTGACTGTTGCATTTGGACCAAGACGAAGAGTTCTGTCTGCTTACAGTTACGCTGTACACAGTTTTTGTTGATTTTATTTCAAATGGAAAATAAAAACTGATCCAGATGGATTTCTTCTGGAGATACGAAGCTGTTGAAGGGAAAATCTGCATCATTTCCAAGCTCTTATGTGGAAAGTCTGGACTTTATCAGAGGAAAGAAGACAACAGGAATTGCAATAGTTGGTTGTTTTGGTTGAAATAAATATTTTTAGGGGCAGTTTGAAGTTAAACATGTCCAAATTTTGGGTTGCAAACTAAGAAATCTTTGTGTTTTTTCCTTTCCTGCTCATTACCGAAAGTAAAAAAGTGATTTAATGTCATCACCAGAGTAAAAACCTTTCTGCTCGTGGATTTGTGTTTTTTGTTACGTCAGTCAGCAGCATTTCCCCGTCTCTCCCTCCAGGTGTTTCGGACAGACTTCATCACGGCCATGAAGCTGCCGGACTCGGCCCAGCTCGGCCCAGACGACTTCTACGTTCTGTCCGACCCGTGGAGACAGGAGTGGGAGAAGGGGGTTCAGGTCCCAGCCAACCTGGAGGCCATCCCAGAACCCGTGGTCAGGTAGGATCTGATCGGTACCAGAGCGTTTGAAGGGCTCCAGGTTGTTGGGTTATTTACTCTGAGGTGACCTAAAAGCTTTACACGGTCAAACCAACCAAACCATGTGAGCAGCCTGTTCCCCTCCTGGCCTGTGGGGGCGCTGCAGGAAATGACATGAAAACCTCTGAAGACACTGAGAGCAACTTCCTTCTTCACCAGATGGAGACAAGATGGAGGATTTTAGCGGTTGGAGGATTTCTCTTTAGGCTAAAGACCAGGAGACTTTTCTGCTGCTAGCGCTAGGCTAGCACGTTAGCTTTCGTTTTATTTACCCAGAATGCCCTGCGCTATAGTCCACTTCCTGCTTTTGGAGCGGTCTCCGGTCCGCTTGGCGTTCACATTCAAACCGAACCAGAGATCACTTCAACTGAACCCAGACCGAGGCTTGGAGGACCAGAGGTCAGAGGTCAGAGGTCGGTTAGCGTTCACACAAAACCAAACCGGATTTTCTAGACAAATGGACTGGAGTTGGATTAAAACAGACGAAACAGGATTGGTGTGAATGCACCTTTAATCCCACTTCCTGTTTAAGCCTTGTTTCATTTGGGTGGAATTACCAAACACGCAGAAATGGCACTGATCAGAATCACAACTTGTAATATTGTGACTGGTACATGAGGGGAAGCAGGTTTGGACTCTCACGCGCCGTGAATCAGGCAGATACAGATGTTAAGGTGGCTGGCAGATGTGCCAACCGCTTGGCAGAGGAAGGCAGACCTTCCAGATCTCCCAGCAGCTGCTCCACATACCCATGTGGTTTCTCTCCGGCATTCGAGGAACTAATGAAAATGCTCAGACTAGCCGGTAATGCTTGTAGCACCGAGAGGCCACACACTCAGATTCAGCTCTGGGAAGACGGAATACCTAATGAACTTCCCAGAGAGATTCAGCTGAAAGTTTCATTATTTTTACCGTCTGAAGACATGCAGGGTGGATTATGGCAGCATCTGTAAAACCTTTTCTATTTCATGGCCCTTACTGTTAGCCAGCTGCAGGCAGCTGGAGTTGGTTTTTCTCTGCGGGTTAAAAATGTAGGTGCAAAAATCAACTCCAAGCTGCTGATTATACTGAATTTTAACGTTTTGAAACAACTTTAAATGCTTGTTTTATCCTTTTAAGAATGATTTGTGTCATTTATGAATAGGTCTGTCACCGCAGCAGATATTGCAATAAACGATAATATTGTTTTGAGGCCATTTTCAAATAATATAATGATAATAATGGCATAATAATAATAATAATAATAATGCCAGAACACATTCTCAGCGATAATAAACATCTAATGAGCATTTAACTCTGGAGCTGTAATACATTTTAAATATCCTAAATAAACACAACAAGTAAAATGAATTATGAAATCTCTAAAATCAAAATTATCCTTAAAAAAGATAAAGCACAAAACTGAAGACTTTTATCATCCAGTTTTTGGTTGAATGAGAGAAACGGCAAATTACTCTCAATGGAAATTATTGAGTTTGTTTTAATTGTATTAAGTTTTAATTCCTTGATTTCAATACAAAGTTCCAGATTATTTCAGATATAACATGAGGAAAGTGTTTTGGGTGAAATAAGTCTGTTAGCAGACGTAACAGAAGCTGGTAGAGAAAAGCATGACATGGATCTGATTTCTGATGAAACGATGAGGGACTGAACTCAACCTGGTCATCCTGACAAACCCAGTTAGTTTTTCCTCCTCTGTTCATTAAATCATTACTAATCTACTGAACAAATACAAACACTTTTGTTTCTGGCCACAAGACTTTACTTTTAAAGTGATGACCAATATTTCTACAGGTTGTTCTCGGGAGGCGGATAACTGGGAAACAAAACCAGAAATGTTTACTGCAGATTACAAATATTTAAAATGAATTAATTCAGGGATTAGTTTGAGAAAACCTCTGGATGATGATCTGCTGTGCGAAAAATGATCAGCTAATTGGTCTTCAAACCGTTTTTATTCATGTTTTCTTCATAAATTCAGCTAAATAAAACCGGTTGGGATAAATTGTTTTTTTGTGATACGCTGCTATCAACAGTGTCTATTTTATTTAAGGTGTAATAAAACACAAGATGTTGAATAAACATCTTTTCTTCCAGAACCATCTGTTTTGCTTAAATTGCTGTCATGTTGTTCCACCATCTGGGCCAGAGGAATAAATATGGAATATGGTTTTAGTGCTTTACAGGTTTATGTGAAAATAGAAACAAAGTTCGGAGAAATATTTGGACTCTGGACCGTCGACTGTTTGTGGTTCAGTATTCTCTGATTCACCTGTTTTTATTTATGTTGAATAAAACTACAAATTATTCATAGAAAATCCACCTATCGCCTGATTACGCTTTTCCTCTTTGTTCCTTATGTCGGAGTTTTATTTTGAAATTAAGAGCGTAATGTTTAGATTGCTAAAGCTAAAATGCTTCTGCCGTCAGATAGCCTGACCATCTGGGGCTGAAAGGTTAGCACTCCTAAATCTGGAGTTAGGATGCAGCTCCTCTGGCATCTGACTTTACCAGAGTAAATCTTCACCAGTGCAGACTGAGCACTTGCATAGCGTAACATGAGATCAACTGGAGTTGTTTTGAGTATTGGTGCTAAGGTACAGTCCAAGTAAACTGTTTCAATCTTAGGGTTCATTGACACCCGCCCAGTTCGCTTGGTGAGGTGTGAACATTAACCGACCTCTGACCTCTGGACCTCCAAACCTCAGTCTGGGTTCGGTTGAAGTGAACTCTGGTTGGTTTGAATGTGAACGCCAAGCGGACCAGAGACCGCTCCAAAAACAAGAAGTGGACTACAGTGCAGGGCATTCTGGGTAAATCCAACCAAAGCTAACGTGCTAGCCTAGCGCTAGCAGCAGAAATGGCTCCTGGTCTTTAGCCTAGAGATAAATCCTCCAACCGCTAAAATCCTCCATCTTGTTTCCATCTGGTGAAACAGGAAGTTGCTCTCAGTGTCTTCAGAGGTTTTTGTGTCGTTTCCTTCAGTGGTTCTTGGTGCAGCGCCCCCACAGGCCAGGAGGGGAACAGGTTGGTTTGACTCAGCAGAGAGGAAAAGAACCACATGGCTCAAATGTTTCCGTTTTGGTTTCTAATCAAACTGACTCTGCTGGACTCTGAGGTGTGAAAACATCCTTAGATGCTTAAAGACACATAATTCACTGAAATCCATGTATTCAAAGCTGCAGGCGGCTGAGCAGTTCTTTGTGCATCTCATCCTGTTCTTCCTCTCCACCTCTTCATCCCTCGTCCCTCATTTTAGTTGTGCTGGAGGCGCTGACACATTTCTCTGTTTCTATTTTTTTTGAGTAATGACATAATCTCTAAAAATTGTGGAAGAGGAAAAGAGCTCCGGGCTCCGTCTGTCTTTGACACAATCGTTCACATTTCTCCATATTTGGTTCCATATCTTGGTTATTGAGAGGCTTTGAATGTGAAACGCTGTTTTACTTTTTCTGCATGATTCATTGAGAGAAGAAGAGATTCTCTGCTGCCTCTTTGCCCTTCACTGTTCCTGTTTTTTTACCCTTTCCTACACTCTGCCCTTCATCTCCATTTATAATCTCTCCTCTCCCCACTGGCTTCACGTTGCTCTTCCTCGTCTCTCCTCCTCCTCTCTTGCCCATGTTATCACTTTCTCTCCACCTGCACCTTTCCTCCTCTCTGTCTTCCTCTGGATCTTGGTTTTTGTGGGGGCTGAGTGAAAATAATTAGCTGTTGCATAACACTGAACAGGACTGCGCCGGTGATTCGACAGCTTCTGTCTCCAGGGACAACTCTGAACCAGAGATGGAAATAATTACATACACGCATGAGAAGATGTGCCCTTTTTCTTAAAATTAATGGAATCTATCTTGGGGTTTTATTATACATTTCTCCATTTCAGCCCCTGGCAGAGCTGCTGAATGTGTCGGGCTTTGGTCGGCTTGGGTTTTGCACATGGAAAGAATGAAATACAGTAAATAAAATACTGTATTTTTCCTGTAGTGCATGTGTTAAACGGTGAAGTGGAGGATGTTTATGAGGCGTGAAGCTCCCAGCAGGCTGAATTCACCACTTTGTGGTCGACACCAGTGATATATGTTACGGTCAGCATTCTGGCAGCTGGGATCTGATGCAGAACCTGGTTCTGAAAGGCATGTGAGGTATGCAGAACATTTGGGTGAACTGTCTGGGAGCCTCAGTGGAGCGGGGTCAGCGTCACAAAGAGAGGATGCTAGCTTTAGCAAAGCCTTCTGTGAAATAGAGCAGGAGGGAACCTGGTGGGATTCTCACTAAAACCTGGAACTTCTTTCAGAAGAATTTATTTTCTGGGACCTTTTCTGTATGAATGCATTCATAAAAATATTAGGTTTTGTTTAAGCTACTCATGTAATACAGCAGCATCAACTGATCAGAAGAGACTGTTGAACTGTCTTTGTACTGCATATAATTTATGTCATTGTTAGTTTCAAACATTTATTATCTAGAAATATATAACATAGACAAAGTAGAGCAACCACTGAAGGAAACGACCGGGTTGTAGAGTTAATAAGCTCCTAATAACTCAGCAGCACAGACTAAATGGAGCCTGGGGAACGAAGATAGATAGAGCTTGAAAAATGGAAAACTGCAGGATGGTGAAGGTGGAGGATTGTCTAAATGTCATGCATTGCGAAGCTTCAGCTATATTTACAATTGAAAAAGAAAACCTTGACATTTGGAGAATCTCTGGCCGTTTTTCTCCCCCAGTGCTCCTCTTATTCCGTGACTTGAATTGGGTTTATCATTTTAAGGATGCCGTTCATTTCCTGTTGGAAGTGGAGGAGCTGGCTGGGACTGATTGCATTTGTTTTTAGTTCAGACATTTTTAAAGGAGTTAGCTTAATATTAGCCTGGGATTGTTTTCCTGCTGGAACAACAAACCGTCCAAGTTTCAGGTAGTTTTTCGTCACCAATGGTAACATTGTTCAATGCACCATTTTGGTAATGGAGCAGAACCTCAGCATGATGCAGCCACCACCATGCTTAGGTAGTTGGTCCAGTTCTGGGGGATTCGAAAGCATCAACTCCCCGCTGATCAAAAATCTGTTCCATATTCTCAGTCGGGTCAGTTTTCCAAAATCAGAATAAAACTATCAACTGAATCCAGTCAGAATATTCTATGTAAGCGTGCACACCGTGTCCACCGTGGATCACCGTGTCCACTGTGGATCACCGTGTCCACTGTGGATCACCGTGTCCACTGTGAATCACCGTGTCCACCGTGGATCACCGTGTCCACTGTGGATCACCGTGTCCACCGTGGATCACCGTGTCCACCGTGGATCACGTCCGAGTTCTGCACAATATTATCCAGTAAAACTATTGATGATTCTTTGTAAATTCACTTCTATTCACTGGCTTGATAAAGTCAATTTTGTATTTCTACTGAGAATCCGTTGACAGAAAGCCAAACCATGTCGACTATTTAAAAAAGACATTGCAGTTATTGGCATAAGCACAAACTATTCTGTTTCTTCCTCGGAGAAATGACTCAGAAACTCTTCCTGTCTGAAACAAAGACGGTTAACAACACCTGGAACAAATATGACATTTGTTTTTTCCCCTTTCCATGAAACTGATGAAGAAAAATGTGCAGCTAAAGGTCATGACAGAAGCACTGATTCACATCCACTAATCACAAGCATAAAAAACAGAAACGTTCAGGAAAAGGGGAAAAAACGGACGCCTGACAAGTCCCTCAGGACTCTGAACCGCCTGCGCCAGCTGCTGCCTTCACCGTGAATCCTCACTGAACGCCGGCTGCATGTTCGCCCGCTGCATCCGAGCGTGTGCATGTTTCAAAAATAATGGCCTCTGCAGCATCTGGAACAGTCCCAGCGCTACCCTCTAATCTTTCCAAAACAGCTAATAAAGTGACTAAGAGTAGCTTCATCAGCGTCATCATGCACGAGGTCGATGAGTGCACATCAGCTAATAGTTTCCACACACACACACACACACACGCTTGTTTGTTTTCTGACACTCTGGATTCATGTCTAACAGCAGTTAGATGGATGAACAAACATCCAACAGTCTGTTTTGTACATATGTGTGCTGTGTGTTGCTCTGGGATTTGCTGCCTGGATGGACGACCTGCAGACTGAATACTGTAAATATGTGGAGGAGCAGATGGTTTGGATAAACGCTCGGCGTTCAGCGCTTCTTGGATTGATGGTTTAACCGAGCCACAGCAGCGGCTGATTGGAGGTCACACTGCTGGTTTTTGGTTATTGAGTTAGCAGGTGGCTAAAACGTGGGGACAGGATGAAGTCAGCTGCTTTCAAAAACATGTTTGCAGAATTTAAATTATGCAACACAGCAGCACAGCTTGTTCCATTTATTTACTTTCAGGGAAAAGTTTCAGAGTAGCTTCTCAAGTTGTTGAGGATTTGTGGACGATGTCTTTAGATGTGGATGCTTGATTTTTGACTTTCTCAGCTACCATCATTTATTTAACCGGAGGTTCCCAAACTGTGGGGCGCGCCCCCTAGGGGGGGGCGCCGTTCCATTGCAGGGGGGGCGCGGGAAGCCGTCTGGATGAAAAAACAAAACCTCTGAACGCTGTATGCGCTGGGTTTTTACCTTAGAATTGCCAAGTCTTCCCATATCTGTGTCCTCTGCTACTTTTATCAGCAGTTAAAACTGTTTAATCCGTTAACATGTGGTAACCTGTGTTTCCGAGCTGCCTTTAAACGCAACATGAGCGCTACGACGCTGGGTTTACACCTGTGAAGGAGACCTGCTGCTGCTGCTGTGCGGAGATACGCAGGTGTGTTAGAATCATGGCAGCAAACCAGCAAAACGCAAAGAACTTTTCACAGTTTTCCCCCAAACTAACAGACTGTTGAGTGAAGCTGCTGGATGCAGGTAAAGTTAGCTAAAAGATAACTAGCTAATATCAATACATCACCTTAAGCTTAACAAGTAGCCTGTAGGCTACGGATGTTATCTATGCTCAGCTATGTAGATTCATTTTGCCCCCAAACAGTCGATTCCCCCCAGCGTCGTTCAACCAGACAGACATTTCTAATCCATAGGGGCCAGAAAATGTTTGGAAACTGAGTATTAAACAATGTCTGAAAGTGATGCTTAGGAAATATGAAAGAACTGACACTGAACTTAAAGCTGCCTCAGCAGATCAGTCAGATAATAGATCCTCATTAATCAACTTGTTGGTGGTAAAAATTAAGGGTATCCTCATTTATCTGTGCTGATTTCTTTAATTTGGGTTGATCGGCTGACACGTGCAGTGAAGCTGATCTTTTCTGCCTCAGCTAAGGTCCAAAGATCAGCCGCTGTCCTCTGCTCTGCAGTGAGAGGTCAGACCGACACGGCCCATCGGGGCAGGTCCAAACGTTTGGCGTTAACAACAATCACCCCACTGTTGACCAATCAGCAACTTTCCTGCTGTATCAGTTCAGATAAAAAATATTGGTATCGTTTGGTTTAGTAGCTTTTTATGGTTTGCAGATAAAATATTCCCTGGAAAAGTCCAGGTGTTGAACTGGAAACCAGTGAGAAACTAACAAAAGCACAAAGAAAATCTGAAAGTCCTTCAAAATGTCTGGAGAGCTGATGGCTGAGTGTAATTTAATAGACTGGAAGAAAATCTGTCTCCTTGGACGGAAAAATACTGTGAAGACGCGAGGAATGAGCCAAACTCCTGTGCCGTAGTGATAATAAATGCTGACCTCCTGCTGAGTCCAAGCAGAGCTGCTGGACTTCAGCCACTCCAGTGAATAATAGCTTTTAGTGTTTACAAATTCAAATGTTCAAAAAAGTCACAAAGATATGAATTATTTACTTGTTAAGCTCATATGTGAGATAATCTCCTGAGTGTGTGGATGTTTGGTCTGAATATCGGCTGCAGCAGATAAACTGCTGAATAAGGATTTCAGTTCGTCTTGACCCTTGAACTACGACCTTCTGTCCAGGCTTGGATGAAGCTCTGACTGACGTTCTGATGGATTTTGTTTCTATAAAAGCCAGATCCGCCCGCAGCAGCTCGTCTGCGCGATGCAGTGAGGGTCAGTGGGCGTTTCTCCCACCACGAGCCGGTTCGGTTTCTCTGGACTGGTCGGGGCAGCAAACCGACCAAATGTTCTGCTTAAGTACAGCCTGAGGAGCCAAACCGGGTCTGTGTCTGCTTGGTCCCAGAAATAATGACACGTTACGGTGATAAATCGGTTCTGATCCGTTTCATTAGGAAAAGGGTTTAAAGAACCGGCTGCTGGACAAGAGGGAACCGAGTTCCCAGGGTTCATCAGGGTTCATCTGGGTTCATGAGGGTTCATCAGGGTTCATCAGGGTTCATCAGGGTTCATCAGGGTTCATCTGGGTTCATCAGGGTTCATCAGGGTTCATCAGGGTTCATGAGGGTTCATCAGGGTTCATCAGGGTTCATCTGGGTTCATCTGGGTTCATGAGGGTTCATCTGGGTTCATCTGGGTTCATGAGGGTTCATCTGGGTTCATCTGGGTTCATCAGGGTTCATCTGGGTTCATGAGGGTTCATCAGGGTTCATCTGGGTTCATGAGGGTTCATGAGGGTTCATCAGGGTTCATCTGGGTTCATCAGGGTTCATCTGGGTTCATCTGGGTTCATGAGGGTTCATCAGGGTTCATCAGGGTTCATCTGGGTTCATCAGGGTTCATCTGGGTTCATCTGGGTTCATCTGGGTTCATCTGGGTTCATCTGGGTTCATGAGGGTTCATCTGGGTTCATGAGGGTTCATCTGGGTTCATCTGGGTTCATCTGGGTTCATGAGGGTTCATGAGGGTTCATCAGGGTTCATCTGGGTTCATCTGGGTTCATCTGGGTTCATGAGGGTTCATCTGGGTTCATCTGGGTTCATCTGGGTTCATCTGGGTTCATGAGGGTTCATCGGGGTTCATCTGGGTTCATGAGGGTTCATCTGGGTTCATCTGGGTTCATCTGGGTTCATCTGGGTTCATGAGGGTTCATCTGGGTTCATCTGGGTTCATCTGGGTTCATGAGGGTTCATCGGGGTTCATCTGGGTTCATCTGGGTTCATGAGGGTTCATCAGGGTTCATCAGGGTTCATGAGGGTTCATCGGGGTTCATCGGGGTTCATCTGGGTTCATGAGGGTTCATCGGGGTTCATCAGGGTTCATCGGGGTTCATGAGGGTTCATCTGGGTTCATGAGGGTTCATCTGGGTTCATCGGGGTTCATCAGGGTTCATCTGGGTTCATCAGGGTTCATCTGGGTTCATCTGGGTTCATGAGGGTTCATGAGGGTTCATCTGGGTTCATCTGGGTTCATCAGGGTTCATCTGGGTTCATCAGGGTTCATCAGGGTTCATCTGGGTTCATCAGGGTTCATCTGGGTTCATCTGGGTTCATCTGGGTTCATCAGGGTTCATCTGGGTTCATGAGGGTTCATCTGGGTTCATCTGGGTTCATCTGGGTTCATGAGGGTTCATCAGGGTTCATCAGGGTTCATCTGGGTTCATCTGGGTTCATGAGGGTTCATCTGGGTTCATGAGGGTTCATCTGGGTTCATCTGGGTTCATCTGGGTTCATGAGGGTTCATGAGGGTTCATCAGGGTTCATCTGGGTTCATCTGGGTTCATCTGGGTTCATCTGGGTTCATGAGGGTTCATCTGGGTTCATCTGGGTTCATCTGGGTTCATGAGGGTTCATCGGGGTTCATCTGGGTTCATGAGGGTTCATCTGGGTTCATCTGGGTTCATCTGGGTTCATCTGGGTTCATCTGGGTTCATGAGGGTTCATCTGGGTTCATCTGGGTTCATCTGGGTTCATGAGGGTTCATCGGGGTTCATCTGGGTTCATGAGGGTTCATCTGGGTTCATCAGGGTTCATCAGGGTTCATCAGGGTTCATCTGGGTTCATCGGGGTTCATCAGGGTTCATGAGGGTTCATCGGGGTTCATCGGGGTTCATCTGGGTTCATCAGGGTTCATCAGGGTTCATCTGGGTTCATCTGGGTTCATGAGGGTTCATCTGGGTTCATGAGGGTTCATCTGGGTTCATCTGGGTTCATCTGGGTTCATGAGGGTTCATCTGGGTTCATCTGGGTTCATGAGGGTTCATCAGGGTTCATCAGGGTTCATCTGGGTTCATCGGGGTTCATCTGGGTTCATCTGGGTTCATGAGGGTTCATCTGGGTTCATGAGGGTTCATCTGGGTTCATCGGGGTTCATCTGGGTTCATCTGGGTTCATCTGGGTTCATGAGGGTTCATCTGGGTTCATGAGGGTTCATCTGGGTTCATCTGGGTTCATCTGGGTTCATGAGGGTTCATCTGGGTTCATCTGGGTTCATGAGGGTTCATCAGGGTTCATCAGGGTTCATCTGGGTTCATCGGGGTTCATCTGGGTTCATGAGGGTTCATCTGGGTTCATGAGGGTTCATCTGGGTTCATGAGGGTTCATCTGGGTTCATCTGGGTTCATCTGGGTTCATGAGGGTTCATCTGGGTTCATCTGGGTTCATGAGGGTTCATCAGGGTTCATCAGGGTTCATCTGGGTTCATCAGGGTTCATCTGGGTTCATGAGGGTTCATCTGGGTTCATGAGGGTTCATCTGGGTTCATCGGGGTTCATCTGGGTTCATCTGGGTTCATGAGGGTTCATCAGGGTTCATCAGGGTTCATCGGGGTTCATCGGGGTTCATCTGGGTTCATCAGGGTTCATCTGGGTTCATCTGGGTTCATGAGGGTTCATCAGGGTTCATCAGGGTTCATCTGGGTTCATGAGGGTTCATCAGGGTTCATCAGGGTTCATCAGGGTTCATCTGGGTTCATGAGGGTTCATCAGGGTTCATCAGGGTTCATCTGGGTTCATGAGGGTTCATCAGGGTTCATCAGGGTTCATCAGGGTTCATCTGGGTTCATGAGGGTTCATCAGGGTTCATCAGGGTTCATCAGGGTTCATCAGGGTTCATCAGGGTTCATCTGGGTTCATGAGGGTTCATCAGGGTTCATCAGGGTTCATCTGGGTTCATGAGGGTTCATCAGGGTTCATCAGGGTTCATCAGGGTTCATCTGGGTTCATGAGGGTTCATCAGGGTTCATCAGGGTTCATCTGGGTTCATGAGGGTTCATCAGGGTTCATCAGGGTTCATCAGGGTTCATCTGGGTTCATGAGGGTTCATCAGGGTTCATCAGGGTTCATCTGGGTTCATCAGGGTTCATCTGGGTTCATCTGACTCAGAAGTGTCGTTGGGCCAAAACCCAACCTAAAACTAAATAACGCATCCTGACGTCCAGAACTTTATTTTACGATGGTGTCCTGGGATCAACGTGGAAGGAAAAACAATCTGCAGCTTTAATCCTGATTACAAATGAAATGTCTCCAAATGTGTTTCATTTTTGATTTGCTGGTATCTGAACTGCTCTGGATTTAAACTGATAGTTTTTTCTCCTTTTTCAGAAAACATTTACATGGATTCCAACCAAAAGCAAAACCCTAAGAGCATCAAAATGCAGCGGCATGGCTAAAGCAGTGCCGGGCTAACAGGGTTCATCAGTTCTTATTCTTTACCTCATTAATGTTTTCTGCTCATGTTTAAAGTTTAATGGAAACAAAATCAGAACGCCCTAAAAGGGATCCCACCTGGAATCTTGCAGGAAGTGACATTTTCTGGTCAACAAGATGCACAAATGGGTTTTGCAGAGTCTCTGTGAGCCTGAACGATTTCTAGAGGCGTCAACTCCGACCAGCTGCTGAATGGCTGCAGTGTGTCCAGTCCAGAGCCTTTATGTTCTGGAGAACGACCTGACTACTTTGGCTGACCTCTGCAGAGGGACGAAGCCAACTGGACGACTGGTTTTCTTTGTGGCAGCTGACTTTCTAACCGCAGTGGCTGGTTTTGGTGAATGAGTGAATCCCAGCTAAACTCGCTCTCACTCACAGCCTCCGCTGGCTCCAGTTTTACATTTTTACATTTCTTGTGTGTGTTTTGGAGCTGTTGGAAACACTGGAGACTGAAATATGGCAGCTTGTGCCTCCTCCAGAGATGTTGGTTGGTTTTAATGTGTTTAACTTTTATTTGACCAGAGAACTGCAGTCTGGGATCTTACACACAGAAAAGCATTTAAACTCTTGACCAAAGATGATGAATTCGCCTGAGTAGTTGAATAATTTATTGGTTCTTTATTTATTGTTTTGCACCAAAGGCCAAAATGCCCAAGTTTTAAGTATTCAGGGGCCGATATTTCCTTTTTCCCCCAAATAAAAAGTCATTATGATTTTTTTTATTTTTCACCAAAACAGTAAATAAAACATTTGTTTTACGTTTTCCTGAACATTTAGTCACTTAACATTTTAGATTTATTATTTTCTGTTTTTTTTTTAGTTTATTCCCAGTAACAAAATGTGAATTTTCTTCTACAAACGTTGCTGTTTTTAGGATGCGGCGCTGAAGTCGCTAAATGTTTTTATGAGATGAGAAAAGAAAAAAATTGTTGTGTTGTACTTTACATTTTCAGTTTAAGAAGATAAAAACTTTCCACGATAAAAACTAAATTACAAAAAGTGTCGGGAGGCCATGTTCTTGAGTTGCATTCAGGGGGCCACACAAAACCCACCCAAGGACCACAAACGGCCCCTGGCCCACGCTTTTTGCCACAGCCGTGCTTTAATTGCATTGAAGGAGCAGTAAGAGTGTGTGGGCTGTTCTGACTGGATCAGGATGAAACCCAGGAATGAGTCGGAGTTTCTGAGTTTCTGCGTTTCTGTGAAGCGTCGCTGTCTTTTGGCCGTTTGCTCATAAAACCTGCAGCTTCACCCAGCGGCAGCAGTTCCTCTGATCCGGCCGATCAAAGCGGTTTGGATGCTGCACCTTTGGTTCAGCAGCATCTGGACCAATCACCATCTGCCTGCTGCCTCAGTAGAAACGAGCGCGATGGAAAGAAGAGACTCTAGAAATGAAGACTCTTTCTCCTTGCCGTCTGCTGATCTGTCCTGTTTGTGCCAGCAGCCCCAGTTTAATAAAACCAGCATCTACAAACATCAGTTTCTTTGGGGGTCACGCCGTTTTCCTCAGAGGCTTTTTTTCTGCAGCAGCAGTGTATTATTTTTCTGTCACTCCATCTGTCAGTGTGTATCCGTCCAGCTGCATCCTCCGGCTGGTTGTTGGGGGAAACTGTCGGCTTTAACAGCCGCATTAGGGAGCCGCTGCGCTCTGACCGGCCACTTAGACCCAACCGCCTCCAGGAGAGTAAACACTCCTCACGGCGGCTCGTCTCCCACAGGGCTGCAAGGCTGAACAAAAATATCTGATTGATTACGACGGATTGAAGAGGTGGCAGTAGAAGAGACGGCTAGATGCGTTTAAATTCAGTTAGATTGAACGACTATCAGCTGTTTTTACCCAGTTAAACCTGGGAAATATTCAAACAGCTGATGTGATAAAAAATATCACTTCACGCAAGAATCGTGGTTTTCATTTACTGTGATTCAGAATCGATGTAAAATGTCCTGAAATCAACCTGAACAGGGACATATTTGGACATTCAACATAAATTTTTCTTTTTCTTAGCAATAAGTTAATGTTTTATAGTGTATGGAAAATGACCCGTATCAAAAACGTCGGGAATGCAGCATCAGAAATCAGCAGGCGTTTTCTCATAAAACCTGCTTGTTGCCTAGCAACCCCAGCTGATCTCCAGCGTTTGGTCAGCTGGTTTTCCCGCTGCATGTGCTGTACATACAGAAACCACTTGCTGCATTCTGGTTGGTTGTGCAGGAGGCTCCACTAATGCTTTTCAAAGATGCACGGCTGTACAATTGCTCATCTGTTTGCAGTCATTTTCAGCTGTGAGTGTACATGTTGAGTTGTTGGGCAAAATCCTTGACTTCACAAAGCAGACAGGAGTAGATACAGCAGAAATCCTTCAAATAATAAAAATGGATTTTTAATCAAATAGTAAAAGATTTCCAGCTCAGTCAGCAGACTGAGTAAAGCTGCAGAGTTTTAAACCTCTTTATGCAGCACAGCAAAGCCAGACTGAAACCAGAGCAAGACGCATTCAAGGTCAGAGCATCTGAAAGTGCCTCTAATACTTTACAGAGCAAACACAATAAGCTCTAACATTAATAAAACAATGCTGGATCAGGGAGTTTATTCCTCCTCATAAACACTGAATTATCTCTCCACAGCAAACCGCGGCTCCATCTGGAGGCTTGGAAAGCTTTTCGCTCTCTGGATGGTCGTGGCCTGAAGGTTGCAGCATGTAGGGGGTAAATGGAGCTCAGAAACAGGGCAACGATTTACCTGCAGTTACAGCCAGGCTGCACACAGCAAAACGCCTGAAACACCAAACAGAAATCATCCGATTGGCTGCAAACTCTCAACGTTTCCCCTCTCAGTGGATCATCCGTGTGGAGATTAAAGCAAACCGTTGAAATGAGTTAAATGTCAGGTTCTGCTGTGATTCAGAGGTATTATTAAAAACAATCCTACAAACTAATGAGATGCACCAAAAAACTGGCTGTTTGCCAGAATAAAATGTTTTTGTCGGAGCAAAAAGTCCAAAGTTTTTCAGGCGGATTGTTGCCATGTTGGAGCTGAGCTGGTTGTTTTTAGAAACAGGAGTTTTAAAAATGAAGCAAAGCAAAAGAAAACATCTTAAAACATGTCTGCGTTTTATTCAGGCTGCAATAGAGTGAGAGAGAGCAAGACTTTGATCGGTTTTTTATCCATTTCACCTTTCAGTCTATTGAAAACCGATGAAGTTAAATCTGTAAACAACATTTCCCTCTAGAACTGGAAGATATGTTGATAAACAATAAAACAACAAAAACCATAAATAAAACGGATTATTTGTCTCTGTAAGCAAAAGGAGCTCGTTTTAATTTATTTGCCTTTAATCGGTTGTGTTGCAACAGGCTTCATAAGAAAGATTCATAAGAAAGCTAAAAAACAATTTAATTCTGTTTTATGTCATTTTTAAATAGAAATTTGAATCTAAATCTTTCAGTTGTTGACATGGAGAAACATTTTCTGCTTTAAGTGATAAAACTCAACTTTTAATGTTAAAAAACTCCAACATTCAGCAAAATTCACCTAAAAATAACCAAGATGCAGGAATGTGT